>NC_080720.1:2885851-2970851 GCF_019097595.1 Hemibagrus wyckioides
AAGAACGCTTAGTTTTAGATGAACCTAATGTGTAAGCTTTGACTAAGGTTCTTTGTAGAACCCGCCCTGGTTCGAACTGGAATGCAGTCTAATGCTGCTCATTTTCAGAGGTTCTTCCCTAGAACCCACTTTTTCAAGGCTTTAACTAAAAAAGATTTTTTTTTACTTTTAAAGGTCACTTTTGACTAAGATTCCCTGTAAAACCTTTTCTGCACACTAAGGTTCAGCTTCATACCAAGACATTTTGGACAATTTCATGCTCCCAACTTTGTGGGAACAGTTTGGGGATGACCCCTTCCTCTTCCAAGCAGTTCCTCCACACCAAACTCACTCATCCATGTCTTTATGGACCTTGCTTTGGTCACTGGTGTGCAGTCATGTTGGAACAGGAAGGGGTCATCCCCAAACTGTTCCCACAAAGAGCATGAAATTGTCCAAAATGTCTTGGTATGAAGCTGAAGCATTAAGAGTTCCTTTCACTGGAACTAAGGGGCGGAGCCCAACCCATGAAAAACAACACCTGAACTCAGTGATTTGGAGGGGTGTCCCAATATTTTTAGCAATATAAGTGTAATTATATGGGTTCTATGTACCTCTTTTTAAAATGACCATAAAGCAGAAATTACACTGAAGGGTTCAACTCAGGAATATTTTTAGATTCTTTCCTGCAAGGGTAAGGGTCTAAGTGGAACATTCTATTAAAACGAACCTCTCTTTAGAAGCTATTGTTGTAGAGGAAGCTGAATATGTTTGAGGTATAGCAGAGGGTGACGAGGTCCAAATGTAGAACTTCTCTGAGAAATGAGATTTTCATTCTACAGGCAGTTTACTGAAGTTCCAGAGCGGGCACACACATACACACACACACACACACACACACACACACACACACACACACACACACGCACACACACACATACACACACACACACACACGCACGCACACACACACACACACACGCACAGAGGGAGAGAGAAAGAAAGAAAGAGAGAGAGAGAGAGAGAGAGCGCCTTGAAATGTCATCCCTGGAAATCCGCTCCATCCATTTTTCCCCGCGGCTCCTTTCCTTCAGTCACTGTGACACTCTCTTCAGAACCACATAATCAGCAGAACCTGGCAGCTACTAACACACTTCCATACTGCTTCCGCCATTTTGGGTCAGGAACCCTTTTATACCTGCATGTTCTCCACATATTCCTCAGTACAGAAAGTTTTGAGGGTACAGGATTTCATAATGAACCCAGTTCTGCTGATTTCATTAGATTTAGTTTAGAACCGGGCTCTCCGGGGAGCCGACAGTGACATTTTCCCCTCACGGTGTTATTTCCGTCATGGCTCCCACACAGCTGCTTTGACTCCAAACCGGGAGCGGCTGCAGAACCCGTCGCTTTATTACCGCAATAATTTGGAGATCATGCACCAGGGCAAGAACCCATCCCTTCATAGACAACAATATTAAAGCTTCTTGCTTGGGTTCTCTTCCAAGTACCGGCAGAAATTAACAATAATTCCACAAAGTGCCGTTGGCAGGATCTTCACAGGAGGCTATATTTGAAACAATAACCATCTCCCAAAGTGAGGATTAGGTCTCAGAAGCAATTAGAAAAGGCCCTGAAGCGAGGAAAAAGAGAACGATCGGATACGGAACCCTTCCGGAAGAATGGATTTCCAAAAATATCTGATAGGAATTAAAACCATTTAAAAAAAAATCACATTGGACTCTTACTGTGTAATGTTCTAGCACCTTAAAGGGTTCTGTGATGCTTTTTGGGAAAAGGTTCTAAATTAAAGCATTTAATCATAAAGAACCCTTTATCCGTGTGTACCAGGGTTCTTCTGATTGTACAGATTTACAAGGGCCCTCCTGAAGGACCTTCTAAAAACTAGACCTTTAAAAAAACGTTTTTTTGGACCTAAATATGGCTCAGAACCCAGTGGTGTTCTTTTTGGAGAACTGAAATTGATAGAATCTGTGATGGCTTCTTCAAGGTTTCTTAAAGGGATTTTATCTTCCTAGAGAGGTTCCACCTCGGTGTCATTCTATGTCCATCTTAAGTCTTAAGGATTATTTTAAAGAGGGAGTAAAATGAAATATAATAACACATTTCTCTTTGGTTAGATATTAATGACAATTTTATTATTAAAAAAAGGGGAAATTTTTAAAGAAAATGTACATTTATTATAATTTCTAAAAATGAAAATAAATCTTTAACCTGTTTCATTTTGTCAGCTTTTTCTTTCACATTTTTTTTGTTGTAATTGTCCTGTGTTTAAACTAACTTAGCCTCATTATTTAAAAGAAAAACAAACAAACAAACAAACAAACAAACAAACAAATAAAGGGTATTTCCTATGTTTCTCTTCAGACAAAAAGGCCTAATGTTCTCTGAAATTTGCTATTATTCATGTTTATCCAACTCATTTCCTATTCACACTCAATTTCCTCAGAACATCAAACCTATTTTACATTAAACCCAAAAAATCGAAAAGTCTCCTGCCGTCCTGCTGCGTGTTTTATTCGTCTCTCTCGTCCTCATTAGCAGCGCCCTTCTCGCTAGCATCTCCGCAATCTAGCTACGTCGCATAGCCGCTAATTAACATGTCAAAACAAAATAACATCTTCTCTCCGAAGCGTCGCTTAGACTCCATCCTTTCACCCTGCCATCAGAAAGAATTCCAAATGAACAGAGCCAAAAATATACAACTCACAAATATGTCGAGCGCGTAAACATCAGTGAAAGAGGAGGTATAAAAAAAAAGAGAGAGAAAAGGATAGACACATTAAAATGATGAAAGACAACTTCTCGCTAATTGCCTGACTATTCACAGGAGCTCGGATTTGCAGGAAATGTAAAGAACTGATGAAATACACCATTTAAGGAAGATGATAATCTGCTAGCGTGTCCTAACCGCGCTGAGCATCTCCTTGGACACGCGCTTGGGTTAAATGAGGAGTTAAGCTAGTTTTGGACTTGCGTAGTGTTTCAGTGTTTAACGCTGGATTTCTAATTAGATTAACGAGCCAGCGGAGATGTTAATGAACGTCCGTTACTGCAGCGTCTCACTACACGAGCTCAACTCATTACACAACATTCTCTCTCTCTCTCTCTCTCTCTCTTTGTGCTTGAAGCCGGTCGCAGGCTCGAGACGTTTATACATGTATTAGTGCTGCGAGGTGCCGTGTTCTGATTGGCTGGGAAACTCGTTCATTCGCATACAAAGCAGCAATTAACAAAGTGAACTCAGCTGGAGTAATTCAGCTTAACTAATAATTAACTTCATTCTTGTGGTTCAGTGTGACTGAGGGACTAATAGAATCTGACTTGAATGTAATTTAACTCAGCGAATGGAGTTTTACTTCATGACTGGTTTGACTCGAGAAACAAAATAGCAGAATCAATGCAATCCAACTCATTGAACACAATTTAACTCAATGAAAGTAATTCTACTCAACGGATAATAATTGAACTCAATGTAATTCTACTCAACTAAATTAATTTGCATAATTTAACTCAATTAATGTAATTCCTAAAACATAATGTAACCTAATTAACATAATTCAAGAAATGAAAGAACTAAATTATGTAATTAATTCCATTCAATTCATGTAATTATCTCAATTAATGCGACTCTAATCAACTAAACTAATTCAAGACAATTAACAGATTTTACCTCAATCAATGTAATTCTCCTCAATTAGCATAATTATCCTAATGTAATTCTATTCAATTATTATTGACAAATTAATCTAAGTCAATTAGCATAATGTAACCTAATGAACATAATTCAACTAAATAAAAGAAAAGTAGCTAAATTATGTAATTAATTCCATTCACTTAATGTAATTATCTCAATTAATGCAACTCTAATCAACTAAACTAATTCAACACAATTAACATAATTTAACCCACTTAATGTAATTCTACTTAACTAAGGTAATTTACCTCAATCAATTAACAGAATTATCCCAGTATAAATCTATTCAACTGAATTAATCTAAGGCAATTAGCATAATTTAACTCATTTACATAATTCAAAGAAATAATGTAACTCAATTACACAATTAATTACATTCAATTGATGTAATTATCTCAATGAATGTAATTCAAGTCAACTAAACAAATTTAACGCAATTAACTTAATTCTACTCAACTAATGCAACTGAACTCAAATAACAGAATTCAACTCACTTAATGTTAAAGTTATTATACTCAATTAACACAATTACCCCAATGTAATTCTACCCATTTCACTTTATTAGCATAATTCAACTCTTTGTAATTCTACTCAAATAGTCATTTCATTAAATAAGCACAATTCAGTTAAACAAAAGTGATTTAATTCAATTATGTAATTAATTATATTCAAAAAATGTAAATAGTAAAACTCATTTAGCACAACAAACGTAATTCTACTCATTGCAATTAAACTCAATTCTGTTCAACTAAAGTAATTTGACTCAATTAACATCATTTCACTCAATTTAATTCTACTTAACAAAGGTAAGTTAACTCTACAGAATTAATGGATTTAAACTCAGTGTGATTCTACTCAATACTAAATTAATCGAAGTCAGCTAGCATAACGTAACTCAGTTCATGTAATTCTACTTAACTAAAGTCATTTCATTAAAGTAACAATCTTAAAAGTAATTTATCTCAATTTTGTAATTAATGACAATCAATTCTACTAAGCTAAAGTAATTCAACTCAATTATGTATTTGAACTCAATTCATGCAATTATTAGTCAACTAATGTCATACAACTAAACTAAAATAATTTAACTCAACACTATTTAACTCCACTAAACAAATTCAACTCAATTAGCAGAATTCAACTCGCCTAATATTTAACCTGTCCAACAATTTAACACTCACATAGTTTAATTCGACTAAAGTAATTGAACTCAACAACTGCACTTCAATTTACACTTTAAAACACTATTATTAAGCAATTCAATACAATTAAAATCATTTAATTTAACAAAGGTAATTCCACGTGACGGACGTGGGTTAACTCGGGTTAACTCGACCAGCACAGTTTAATGTGACTAATGAAATCTGACCAAATTAACTGTGCTTAAGACTCAGAGTTTAACTCAAATTACAGAATTAAAATTCAGTGAAGGTCATTAAAATTCGATTGATATTTTAAATCTAATAACTTAATGTAAAATTATTATGCTAGCACATGCCGTTATGATCGTTTTTGTGTTTCCAAAAAATTTTTGTCCATATTTAATAAACAAATAAAAGCAGCAATTGTGTAAATTTCTGTGGAATAAAAAGCCGCCAGCGTGGATTATTTTCCCAGAACATCAGGAGACGGAGTGTTTTATTCCGTACAACAGCGATTAAGACAGTAAATAAATCTCAGCAGGACGTCAGATGCACAGGAGATGGAAAAATCAGTCCAAATGTCAAACTCTATGTTTCTGTGGATTGCTGCTTAAATGAATCTAGTTTCTGCAGCACAACAACAACACAACAACAACAACAAGTAAAACTCCAACATGGATCGGTTTCCCAACTACTTTACCTTCGACTCACAGAAATGAGACTTTTGTCCGAGTCTCTGGGTGAGACGTGCTATTCATCTCCAGAATAAACCCGCATCAATCACCCAAATGTCAACAAACAAAGCAAAGGACACACTATCAAAAACTAATCTCATGGCAGACATGTACAACGGATAGAAATAAAGGACATGCGGAGTAAATATATCTCTGGAAGAAAAACATTTTAATGCTACACACACACACACACACACACACACCAATGAGGACGTCATTATTTTGAGTAAACCTCCTGAGGTAACACTGTAACTAAAATCATACCAGTTTGTGTAATACCGTACACAATGTTCGAACAATATCACACATATCCCAGCATGCATTTGTTTAACGTAGACTAGATGGCTAGATTTGTCGGAGGAGAACCATGTACCGCTAGCTAATATTTTTTGACGTGATTGGTTGCTAGGAGCAGCAGTGATTAGTGATTGGTTGATAGGAGCAGGGGTGATTAGTAATAAGTGATTGTTTGCTAAGGGCAGTAGTGATTGGTGATCGGATGCTAGGAGCAGTAGTGATTGGTTCCTAGGAGCAGTAGTAATTAGTGATTGGTTGCTAAGAACAGGAGTGATTAGTGATTGGTTGCTAAGAACAGGAGTGATTAGTGATTGGTTGCTAAGAACAGGAGTGATTAGTGATTGGTTGCTAAGAACAGGAGTGATTAGTGATTGGTTGCTAAGAACAGGAGTGATTACTGATTGGTTGCTAAGAACAGGAGTGATTAGTGATTGGTTGCTAAGGGCAGTAGTGATTAGTGATTGGTTACTAGGAGCAGTAGTGATTAGTGATTGGTTGCTAAGGGCAGTAGTGATTAGTGATTGGTTGCTAAGGACAGTAGTGATTAGTGATTGGTTGCTAAGGGCAGTAGTGATTAGTGATTGGTTGCTAAGGGCAGTAGTGATTAGTGATTGGTTATGTCCATGTTGATGAGTGAGTGTCTGTCATGTTCCACTCCACAGTGGAGGTTAAAAATTTGTAGTATTTCTGAAGGATTTCTGTTTTTTAGCCTACTAGGTGTGATCTATTCCTAGAAAAGTTCTATGATAATCTCCTCAGTCCTGAATATCCTGAAAGTTACAGCTTCACCTCAGACTGTTCCAAAGCTCTGACACTGGAGACTCCTTCCATAACTGTTACATAAACCCATTACACAAAACATGACCTGTTACTATGGAAACGCTAACATATTCCATATAACGAGTGATTAATGCAAACCAATCAGAATTATAATAAATGTCAACAGCTTCCAAGTTACCGCAGCAGCTGAACTTTTAGTCTTAACATAATAAAGTCGATGTTTCCTCCTCCGTTCCAGATCTGGGTTCATGCTAAGCATTAAGGGGGTATGCTAATAACGTGAAGCTAGTAGCCCAATCGAGGTAATTCTCGGTATATGTGCATCACTGTACGACGCACACAGAGAGTTTCCGCCTGCCTACAACATCGCACTTTCAAAGAGGATGAGATTAAAAGGCGTAGCGGCAAGGCGAGGATTCAATTATTCACTAAAGCTGCCAGAGTATGTTCTTGTTAAGAGGATCGCTCTTAGCCTTCAGTACTTTATCAGCAGGAGAAACTGTGTAGAAATATAATTTTCCTTTGAAAAAAAAAAGTTACCGGGTCACAATTTGATCAAATATTCTGTGATTCTGCAGTTTAATAAAAACGAATATTCCGCAATCCTCTTTTCTGGGAACAGCATCCGGCGTGTTAAGACGAGGCGCATTAACATGCGGCGTTTGTGTTCGGATGTTAAATCCTCCAGGACTCCCGAATTGCGCGCTCAGGAGTTCAGAGCCTCGAGGTCCACGCCCTTCCACCCACAAGCTTTCTTAATCATCATGCCTCCACACCGAGAGCAAAGGAGGAGCTCAGAGAGGCTTTGTAAGGACTCCAACATCATCCTGTAGCTTCAGAGGAGAACGGGTGATGGAGGATGTTCCGCCTGTGGGTGCATCCTGCAGGGCTTGCCTCTTAATTTCAAGTCATTTACAGCACTGAGGAGGTGAGACCCGGGAGGAGGCGAGATTACAGAGACGATTAGATCCGTCCTGGTGAGAAGACGGAGGGAAAGTGACAATGACTGACAGAGAACCAAGGAGTAAAAAAAGACTGATAAATATAACAGAGCTGTTAAAGCAGATGGTGTCCAGCTGTAGTCGTGACAACCAACCTCTGGACAGAAGAAGCCCTTGACTATGGTATTTGTTTAACTGTGCTAGCATTAGCTTGCTAACACATTTCAAAAGTCTAATATACCCATATAAGAACAGCATAACAACAAACATTTACAAGAGGTTTCATTAAGGAGATGCAACATTTATGGAAGGAGTCTCCACTCTCAGTGTTCTGTAACAGAGGTGAAGATGTAGAGGAAAGGAAATTACACTTGTTTGTGGTTTCTCTTATTAATTTAAAGTGAGAAAGAAAAACAAGGCTGCTGAGGGAACGACTGCTGGTAGCGTCACGGACTGGAAATAATGGAGTTTCTGCATATCATCATTAACCTTTTATACCAGATCACTACTGCTCCTAGCAACCAATCACTAATGACTATTACACTTAACAACCAATCACTAATAACTACTGCACCTATTAACCAATCACTACTGCTCCTAGCGACCAATCACTAATAACTACTGCTCCTATTAACCAATCACTACTGCTCCTAGCGACCAATCACTAATCACACAACCAATTCCTAACAACCCATCACAAATCACCAAAATCAAATACCTTTTGTCCATTGAAAGAGCTTCTGCCAGTAGAACATGGAAATTTTTAATACCGTGTAAGAATATGTCGAAATTACAGGCTCAAAAATAAAATATTTTGCAGCTGCATGTTTCACATCGGGGACTGTAACTTATTACTGAAGGAGATCTGCCGTCTCACTAATAAAACCCGCGACTGAACCCAGAACCTGCTTAAACAGTCACGGGTCTTTCGATGGTCCGGAAAAACTGTGACATTTCTGAAATGTCATGATCTTTTCTAAACGTTATTTTCAAGCCTGTAGGTTTCTAATGATCACTTGTAGCATTAATGACAAATTCTACTTCACTGAGGAGAAGTAAAAAAACCAAAACTACACAATAAATGTAATAATGTTCGTATGATCAGAGCTGGTGATGAGTCACGGTGAAGGAGCAGCTGTTTAGACGTGACAGAAGGAGAGAGGGAAAGAAGGTAAGAGACGAGCAGCGGAGGTCAGCACATGGCCAGAGAAGTGCAGCGCTTTTCCTTCATGGGGATCAGGGATAATTGGATGCCAGAATAAGAAACAGCTCAGCCACGCTCCGCTGGACCTGAGTGTATATTCCACTCCAGTGTACAGCCTAATGACAGAAATCAAGCTGCCTAAACCTGGAAGGTAGAAAGAGGGTGAATATTTTTTATTAAAAACGAGGTGAGAACAAATTGCTGGCTGTTAATGTGGAGAAAGGAAACTTTTCTCTCTCTTTCTTATTTTTTTCTCTTCTTTTTGTTAGAAAACGCAGCATGTTTAACAAACACATGCTGACTATATCGACTCGAGAAGCTTTCTCACGTTAGTGCATATTATCATTAAGTAGCATCACACTGCTTTTTTATTTTTTTGTGAGAGCAAGGAAACAGCCATCTTGCCAGATGACATGGACATATATATATATATATATATATATATATATATATATAGATACTTTCATTACTTTTTAAATAGTAAAATAAAATAATAAAAAAAAAGAAATTAATTACTGAAAAAATTTATATATATATATATATATATAGTAATTAATTTCTTTTTTTTATTATTTTATATTAATTTTAATTATTATATTATTTTTACTATTTAAAAAGTAATGAAAGTAATGAAATTCTTTTTAATTATAATTATAATTATTATTTTATTTCCAGTAATTAATTTGTTTTTTATTATTTTCTTTTTTATTTTATTTTCAGTAATGAAATTCTTTTTTATTATTTTATTTTACTTTCAGTAATTAATTGTTTTTTTTTTTCATTTTTAAATCTTTTAAATTTTATTTGCAGTAATGAAATCTTTTAGCCAATCGAAGAGCTTCACCCAGAAGAACATCTTTTTATATATATATATATATATATATATATATATATATATATATATATATATATATATTTACAATTTTTCTAAATTTTTTAATATTGCGTAACAAAACATCAAAATTACAAACTGAAAAATGAAATATTTTTAAAAATTAACATCTTCTCTAAAAGAAGAATTTTTATCATATTCCTGAAGAAGCTCTGAAATCTGAGAATCTTTTAATATATATATTTAATATTTATATATATATATATATATATATATATATATATATATATATATATATATATATATATATATATATATATATATATATATAAGCATGTCTCTACATTTACATAGGAGTAAATTTTCATATTAAACATATAGATAGAATCCAACCTGTAGGACACACTAATATATAATCAACGATCACTTGTTTTTCTTCCCATTTATTTGTTATCCTTTTGATTAGATTTTTTCTTTCCACTCTGACAGCACAGAGTCTAATAGCGGCTTTCTGCGAGATATATGCCTTTTTATGTACAGTATGTAGGTGTACTGTAATCCAATGGCTGGAAAGGCAATTACAGGGCTCACAACCTCGTAAACACTTAGCGTCGACACAAAAGGAAGAAATGGCAAGAACACAGTACGCTTGTAAGTTCTGTAATCACAATAACTCCACCAAAAGTTTTAATCGGAGGTCATGGCTCGTGTAGCTGACGCTTTTATCCAAAAGGACATAGATTTGAGATAATTAAATGTCTTGCTGAAGACTATTCTGCTATCACTACGCTTCACTGCAGTTTACTGGGTAAATACATCAAAGAAAACAACAATATAATCATACAGTATTTACCTGTAATGTGCATGGCATCATGGGTAATTTCTGACTCATATTTTCCAGAAACTTTTTTATAAACATTTTATAAATAAATCACAAAAAGTGTAAATAATTAAGGAAGTTTATTAGGAACTAATTTTTAGGAACTAATCAACACCTCCCGACCTTACCAGAATCCAGACATCAAGAGCTCTCTCCTGTATAATATCTTCTTATCCACCAGAGAATGTTCAATTATTTAAAATAAAACGGAAATATCAAAGAACCCCCATACTGTTACCATGACAACCCTATACCAGACAATGGAGTGCTATAGATTTCAACCGAGACCCTAGATATTACCAGTGAAATGTGGATGTAATCTGCGCAAAGACAGAAAATCTAAGGGAAAAATCAACAGTTTTCATTACTGCTTCAGCTTCTGGACCTGATCTTAAGACAGTCTGTGATATCTGGCAGAGGTAATATCGATAAAATGACTCCTGAGGGCATCTAAAAGGCGTTCAGATGAAATAAAGAAAGTCAGACACACTTCTAAAGACAAAGCATTGAAGTTATTAGTGGATATTTCAAAAAAGTGGTGGTGGTGGGTGTAAATGATAAATAAACCCTCGAGAGACTGTTCAAGTGTGTGCAAACTTTTGCACAGAGTCGTGCCGGTTTGAACGGTTCCTTGTGATAAAGCACTGCAAGCCGATCCTCTGAACATCTTCTGTAAATATGCTGAAAATGCTGAAGTTGGCAGCAAACGGATCCCACCCCCGAGACAACAAAAGCCTGGTTGCCGCAGCAACCCCATTGAAAGTCTGATCTAATTTCTTAGCCAGTTAAAAAGTGCTAGTTTTTGTAAAACGTGAGATCTTCATCCAAGTAGCTGAGCAGCGGCAGCAGCAGCAGAACCGTCCAGATTCAAACGTTGAAGCACGGATCGACGATTGAAGCCCACATCAATGACTCGCTTTCTGAGGAAAACAAGGAGCTCGGGTCGACGACACCGGAATTCGTTTTCAAAGCCTAGCAGCTGTCACTCAGGCGAGCCGTGTGATGGGAGGACTTGTGATTCCGCACACCATCACGTCAAGTCTCGGCATCTAGTCTGCTCTCGGCTTCTGTGGACCGACCGACTTCTCTCCGTTATTCCGAAGTGAAAATGATAAACATTATGAGAGATCTGAACCCCCCCCCTTCCCCCTCCCCTCTCTTCCAGCCATGACTTTTTCTTCGTCTTCTTCTCGAAGTAGAGCTCCACCATTTCACCTCATCCATATGAAACAGTGCTGCAAACCAACTCACTAATGATATTCCCTCTTTGCAGAAACCATTTAAAGGCAATCTCATTTGCATTTTAAATTCGGCGGCTATCATTTGCATTCATGCACTGTACTCCGCTATCCGGATAGCAAAGAAAAGAGAAAAAAAAAAGAGTTAAAACAACGTTGGAGAGATAGCGTGCACGGCTGAGCCGGTTGCTTTGATCATGTACTCGGGTAATATACATAATTATGTATGGTTATATATGGAGTGGGGAAAGGTAATGCTGGAAATGGGACGGAATTGAGACTGACAAGATAAAAGCGTTGGCGAGATCAAGAGTGCAGATGATGAGAGGAGGGAGGAGGGAGTTAACGGAGAAGAGAACGACAAGACGGGACCCTGTCAAAATGACGAGCAAAGCCATGCAGCATCCCATTGAAGGTTTGCAACAGAGGTTCCTAACCAGGGATCAGTATACCGTCTAATACTCCAGCGCTCCAGGAGGAACTATCCCAGAGAGCCCAGTAATCCTGACCCGTTCTACCCTCCAGCACTGCCTGATCCAGCCCTTCTGCTTGGATTTCTCTCACTGCTGCTGCTGATGGTCCACATGGACATCAGACTACTGGCATAGACGATGGCTTTGGACTTCATCAAGACATCATGGTACAGCTAGAATGAATCTTACACACTGCTTACGCAAGTGCACTATTTGACCACAGTGATAGGAGGGAAATGATTTATAATCTCACTCTCTGGTGTCACTCAGATAAGGATGAGGTTCTTTCCAAGCTGACTAATGCCGCTAACACACATCATTTTAAATTAATTTGCTAATGCTACAGAAATCAAAAGTTCACAAATAAGTGGCTAAGGTGCTGGACTCCTAATCAGAAAGTCACGAGTTCAAATCCCAGGACCATCAATCTACCCCTTCTGGGCCCTTGAGCAAGGCCCTGAGCTCTCTGAGATAAATGAGATCAATCTGAGCTGCTCTGGACAGGTGTCTGCCAAATTTTGTAAATAAATACACACATTATGACCTCTATTTAAACCACAGCTATTAGTATAAGTCGATTTCAGATTGAGTATTCATGCTCATACTCCAGTCGAAATGGTCTCGACGCTTCCAGACTCCAAACCTTCTGCCGTATTTCAGCAGGGCAGAAAAAAAATTCACGATGATGATATCTGCACTGGCGGGATATTTTATGATGCAGGTGCAACATACAAAACATTTTAGTCTCCATTATAGCGCAGCGGGATCTGGAAGCCCCCCAGGCCCAAACAAAGAACGGTGATTGGGATTGGGAGCGATGTTCATGCTGAGGGTTGAGGGGAATGTGTGCATGGTGTTTAATGGACAGCACAGAGAACCAGCCCCGGAGAGAGAGATAGAGAGACAGAGAGAGAGAGAGAGGATAGAGGAGAGCAGGAGAGGCTCTGATGATACAGCGCAGGACAGTAGCACTGGGTAGGATGAATGAAGCTTTGCTGTTTCCTGTCTGTAAAAATACAAGACACGTCGGAGGATGCGTAGCGCTCGAGGCTAAAGATTAATCTGCAGCAGAGGATTTCAGGGCTGGGTGGGAGGTTTGAGGTCATGAAAAATGCTTTGGGTTTCTGGAGGAAAAGCTGCACTGACATGTTAGTCAGGGTGGTTCCTCATGGACGAGCGGCGAGCTCCTGAGGCCATCGCTCTTGAGGACACTATCCACGTACTCTCCCAAGCCAGACTTCAAGCTTCACTAGAAATTCTGGAAAGATTTGTCAATAAACACCATTAACAACCAGCTACTTTCAGATCACATAACTCTCCCGGAGTCTCACAAGCCAAACTCAAACAAACATATCCAAGAAGCACCCACTTCTACAAAAAAGGCTTACAAAAACTGGCAGACAACCAAACACCGAAGCCATTTGTCAGATAATCTCATTTCCTCACCACTAAGTTCTTCACACAAAAATCTAATAACAAGCTGACTGTTTCCTTGTTGTTTCAAAGTTTGTTTTTTTCTTGAATCTGGAGGAGAGCCAGTCATCTCTCAGTCAACCCTCAAGATCCTAAAGCTCATGGCCTGAAGTGTTCACAGGGCATCACTCACTCCATATCCTCTGGGCGGGGCAACTGTGTGGTAACTGAACAATTCCAGTTACTGTTCAAAGTGACAATCTGGCTCATTTCCTGCGACTTCAGTACAAACTGGTGACTGGAATTTGAACTGGAGTTTTAAAAAACACTTCAACGTGGTGGCAAACATGAAAGTTATATAAACCTAAATGGCTAGCTTGTCGATCCTTATACGTTACAAAGCTTCATGAATGTTCTGTTAGCAAAAACAAGTGAAACAGAGTAAACTCAGGTAGCTACATTTTCCAGCATAAATCTTATTAATTAGTATCTTCTTCTTCGGGCTTTTCCCTTCAGGGGTGTCCACAGTGAATCATCTCTCTCCACCTATCCCTATCTTCTCCATCCTCAACACTTACACCCACTAGCTTCATATCCTCATTTATTCCATCCATATACCTCCTCTTTGGCCTTCCTCTTTGCCTCCTTCCTGGCAGCTCCATGTCCAACATTCTCCTACCAATATACTCACTCTCCCTCCTCTGGACATGTCCAAACCATCTTAATCTGTCCTCCCTAACCTCATCCCCCAAACGTCCAACATGATGTACTCGTTCCTAATCCTGTCCAACCGTGTCCCTCCCAAAGAGAACCTCAACATCTTCAGCTCTGCTACCTCCAGCTCTGACTCCTGTCTCTTCCTCAGTGACACTGACTCTAAACCATACAGCATGGCCGGTCTCACCACTGTCCTGTACACCTTCCCCTTGATTCTCGCTGAAATTTTTCTATCACACAGAACTCCCGACACCTTTCTCCACCCATTCCAACCTGCCTGCACTCGCTTCTTTACCTCTTTCCCACACTCTCCATTACTCTGGACTGTTGACCCCAAGTACTTAAACTCCTGTACCTTCTTCACCTCTTCACCCTGTAATCTTAGTATCTTAGTATCTAATTAAGCTAAAAGGTAAAGAAGTGTACTCGGAAGATGAGATATGAATTCACCAGAGTTTCCTAGAAGAGACTCCTACTGCCCTTGGGTAGTGTGGCCAAGTGGTCTAAGGCACTGGATAGCTCCTATGCCTTCTTAAGGTGGTTAAATGTAAACAGAAAAATGGGGTTCAAGCCCTAGTACTACCAAGCTGCCACTGTTGGGGCCCAGAGCTTGAACCCCAGCACTACCAAGCTGCTACTGTTAGGCCTCTGAGCTTGAACCCCAGCACTACCACCTAGCACTACACCTTCTTAAGGTGGTTATAGTTGATTGGAATAATGGGGTTAAAGCCCCAGCACAACCTGCCTTATCCCTCACTACTACATTGGCTCTGCATCATGGCTGACCCTGCACTCTGACCTCAACTTCCAAAGCCGGTATATGTGAAAAAAGAATTTGACTATAAATTTCAACTCTAACACTCAGGATTCAGAAGGATCTTTCAACATGTTCAATAGGTTTTAGTACAAAGGTGAAAATCCAGCATCAAATCCACAACAGACCAAGTGAAGGCACATGATAAACAAATCCCAGGGAAATTGTGGAAAGCAATGCAAGAGTCTAAATAAACAAAGGAAATGTATGAGCCGAACCCAGACATGAGAAAAAAGGAACCAGGGAAACAGGTCCAGAAATCCGACAGAGAATAGCAGCTAGAGATAAGACACCTCAGACAACTCACATGAGAGGAGATCAACCAGCAGGGCTGAGCACTGGACCATCAGCGTGTCCACCAGCTTTATATACTGGACAGTCCTTCCAGGATTTCTGAGGGTTTTGCGATTGTTTGATTTTGTGCCTTTTTTGTGGGAAACTACTTGGTTAAATCAAAAGCATAGGATTCTTCTTTTAAACTGCAGTGAATACAAACATGAAATAACTTTCTAAGCTCAAGTGGTTAAGGCTCTGGGTTGTTGATCAGAAGGTTGGGGTTCAAGCCCTACCAAGGGTTCAAGAACTACCAAGCTGCCACTGCTGGGCCCCTGAGCAAGGCCCTTGCTGTGTATCATGACTGACCCTGCGCTCTGACCCCAACTTCCAAAGCTGTGATATATATACGAAAAAAGAATTTCACTGTGCTGTAATGTATATGTGACAAAGGCTTCTTCTTCCCTGTACACCTGTGTGTTGTGATAATGTCACATGACGCTTCTTGGAACAAATCTGCGGTCATTCTAAAACAAAACAAATCCCCAGAACGTCATGGAGTTTGCTTTGCTATAAATGGTGGAATCCTGAAGGGACTAAAACTACAAAGAGGAAGTGATAATCCGATGACTTGGTGGGAGAAATGTCTCTGAAGCTTCGATTTAGCTAAAGTTGCATTGATGAGCTTGATTATTTATCAGAAGGTTAAAGCTGATGCCTCCTTTAAAATGAAAGATTAACTCCAATTTCTTTGTCTCTTCTTTAACTACAATTAAGAATCACTAACGATGGCTCCGCTAGTAGCGCCTGGCTAGTATATTAAAAAACCTCAGTTGTTTCTGCTATGCCAGAGATATTTTTGCTTCCTGAAACTTGGCGTGAAACGTCTGATACGTTTGGCCCACAGAAACACACGTGATCCGAGCCAGACTTACAGAAATATCCATGAAAACCCTCCTGAGACAAAATATGGGCAACAAATATTACAGTACGAAAAAAATAAGTGAAAGAGAAACAAAACCTGCATGTGCAAGTCCATACTTCCTGGTATTCATAGCTAATGGACGCCGTATTCATACACTGTCTATGTTGAGGAAATGAAAGCCAGTATAATGAGATGAGCGAGTTCATATGCTGACCCGTAAGAAATGAGACTTAAAGGTAAAGCGAGTTTTGTGTAAGCGAGGGTTGTGCAACACTCAGCTTTAGCGAGTATCGGAACCTTGGATCTATACCGAAGGAATCAGCATGCAGAGCGAGGAGCGCTATTGATTTCTGAGCTATTCCTGGACTCATGTAAACACAGAATCATTTAGATTGGGGATGTCTTCAACAAAAGCGCACAGCACCTCCGGTCGAGCAGCAACAGCGCGAACCTCCGCGCTCAACTTTATACCTGTGTACAATCTAGAGGTCGAGTATAATATACAAAACACCATCGGCTTATCGCCCAAAACCAGAGACGAGGCCCATTTTATTATTTTTTTTCTCCCCGCAGGATTCAGGAAAACGAAGGTCGGCTCGGTGTACGAGGGGCTTTCTTCTCTTCATTCTTCTCTCCCTCGTACGTGATAAATCCGATAAGCACACGTGGGGGAAAAAAAACCTGCTAACAGGATTACGGCCTGATAGACCCCCCAAACCCCGAGTGGTTCATTCATCCAAGAGAGAGAGAGAGAGAGAGAGAGAGAGAGAGAGAGAGAGAGAGAGAGAGAGAGAGAAAGAAAAAAGAGAAAAAAGGTGAGGGAGTGAAAAAGTGAGACAGAGAAGTGAAAGAGAAGAGAGAAAAAGACAAAGGGTGTGTGAAAGACAGACAGCAAGATAGACAGAGAAAAAGAAAAAAAGGGTGTGGGGGTGAAATAGTGAGACAGAGAGCAAGAGAGGAGAGAGACATAGAGAGAGTGATTGAGATTAAGAGTAACAAGAGTAAGACAGAGAGAGAGAGAAAGGGAGAGACAGAGAGTAAGAGACTGAGACAGTAAGAGAGAGAGAGAGAGAGAGAGAGAGAGAGAGAGAGAGAGAGAGAGAGAAGGACAGAGAGCAAAGAGAAGAGAGCAAGACAGAGGGTGAGAGAAAGACAGTGAGAGAGAGAGAGAGAGAGAAAGTAAGAGACTGAGACAGCGAGAGAGACAGAGGGTGAGAGAGAGAGAGAGAGAGAGAGAGACAGGGGAGATGGGGGATTCGAGTTCTGAGAATAGCATTAAGACCACAGAGCTCATAACTGAGAAGAATGTTCCAGAAAATAAAGAGATTTGAAAGGTGCATATTAACATTGTTCAAATCTGAACATTTAGTCAGAACAAACCAGTTATTACATTCTAAACACTCAACTGATTAATTAGTCATCAGAGCTGTGATGGCGCTGTTAACACAGCCAGGTTCGTTTAGCTTAGCGAGAGTAAGATGTGTAAAATAACAGTGGTTAACACACACCTCCACAAGCCTGTGCAGGCATTCTGGTTATACAAGGTACTGTACATTGGGCCTTCATAACACATTCATAAGCACTTCCTAAAGTTTTTATAAAGCAGCATGTTTTGTCTTTATATGAAAGAAAACAGAGAAGTGCCATGTGTTGGCATTATTGATCGACTGTTAGAAGATGCCACTTTACATAAAGCCTGGATGCCTTCATAGCACATTCATAAGCACATAAAACACAAATGTTTTATAAAGAATTATTTACACATAAATGTTTTAGCAAGACTTGTAATAGATTTGAGAAGAGACAATGATCATCATTATGGGTCATCTGCCACTTAAACCCTGAATCTACAGACTAAAGTACTTTGGGTCTTTATAACATGTTCATAAGCAATGCATGAATTTGTTAAAAGGAATTTGGATTTCCTTTATATGAAAGACAAATGAAGCATGGTCTGTTTGCATTAAGGTCACTCTGCTTGAGGGTACAATTGTACTTAAAAATTATAGATCATTACAATTCATTTAACACAGTACATTGGATCTTTATAACATGTTCATAAGCACTGTATACAGTTTTAAAGCAATATAAATACTATAAAGCAGTTTGTCTTGACTTTATGTGAAAGACAAGTCTATTTGCAGGTGCCCATTTAATTAGAAAGCAGGAGTCTTAAGAATGCATTTTGCAAACTACATTAGGCCTACATAAGACATTCATAATCATTGCATGAATCTGTCGGAAAGCAATGTGGCTTGTCTTTATACGAGACTTTCCCTCAATTTGAAATTTAAGGATCATTGTTTACTTAAAAAATGAGTCATAAGACTTGAATTTTACATACTACATTAGGCTTTTATTAGACATTCATAAGCATTGCACAAGACTTTTATATATCACTGTGGCTTGTCTTTAGATAAAAGGCAAGTCTATTTGAGGGTCCTAGTTTATTTAGGAAACGAGTCAAGAGACTTCATTGTTCACACTATATTGGACCTTCATAAGACATTCATAAGCATGGCATAAATCCTTCCTAAAGAAATATGGCTTGTCTTTAGACAAAAGACAAGTCTATTTGAGGGTACCAACTTAGAAAACGAGTCACAAGACTTAACTATACATACTACATTGGGCATTCATAAGTCATTCAAAAGCACTGTGAAATCATTGGGTTTTTTCTTTACACAAAAGATAATTTTGTGTTTTTTCTTTATACGAAATATTTATTCTGTTTGAGGGTACCTGTTTACTTAAAAAAGACAATCTCACAAGACAATCTTACACACTACATTGGGCCCTCATAAGGCATTCAATAGCACTGCATAAGTCTTTCATGAAGAAATATGGCTTGTCTTTAGATGAAAAATAAGTCCATTTGAGGGTACCTGTTTACTTAGAAAATGAATCATGAGACTTAATTTTACACACTACACTGGGCCTTCATAAGACATTCATAAGCATTACATAAGTCTTCTATGTAGAAATATGGCTTATCATTAGACAAAAAAAAGTCTATTTGAGGGTACCTGTTTACTTAGAAAATGGGTCATGACACTTAACTGTACACACTACACCCTTCATAAGACATTCATAAGCACTGAAGAAATTGATCTAGGAAATCAGCTTCAGATTGGTGTCAGCTTCATCACACGAATTAGTTGCTGATCTTTTTTTTTTTTTTATAATGGAGTGACATGGCTCATTACCTACAGAAAAACGAAAATAACAAAGACAAGGATCCATTTTCAACGTCGCTGCATCTATGTCATGCGAAGTCAGAGTTATGGGAATGAGTTATAAATGTGTCCAAATAAAGTGTGAATGATTTACAGGTGTAAAAAGATCTAAAACCGTAACAGGATCAGAAATAAAGCTACTTTGCACAGAATGGCTCAGATTCACGTTAGGACATTTAGCAGTCTCTCCACCCACAGGGAATAAGACTAGACCAGGCTAAGCTAATAGTAATAGCAATAACATTTTCATGGTGCTCGTGATGGTTTGGCTGCCTGCGTCCATTAAACGGATGAAAGAGAATCTCTGTCTCTTTATATCCACTCATAAACATTTGCTTATTGCAATATCAGAGCAGCATATTGTGTTGTTTTTCTGCGCTGGTAATGCGATTCGGTGTCTTATTGAGTAAATGTGAGTGGTATGCGCATCAGCATGTTAATGCTTTTGCCCTCTAACCAACGCCACAGGAGTAATCAAAGTCAAGGTGAAAAAAACGAGTGAAACAAACGAACCTACAGGAAAGACGGACTATCGCATACTGTCTGTCCTGTTGTAGAAAATATTAGAAACAAACAACCTAATTATGATCACATTTTTATTCAAAACAAGCACATGTCCATGGGCAATAGCGCTCTCTCTCTCTCTCTCTCTCTCTGTTTGGTCTAAAAGGCAGTGGATTTGCAATGATAATCAGTATTCATATGCCATGCACGCCTGGCATATGTGCCACCATATGTCTGAAATCTTCTGGAAAAAAAAAAAAAGGTTTTATATTTACACGGCTCACAAAGGACACGGCTCCATCCGGTCTGTCAGGTGAGTCTGAACACCGACTCGTCCTTCATTTGGCCAGCTACAGCCCCGGCATCTGGGTAATCGCCCATACCGTTAGCCAAATATATTATAAAGAGGCACGGAAAACAATGTCAGGTTAATAACATCCAGCTAATTGCTCATGGAGATGGTGAATAAGACACAGCGGGACGGAATACAGACACTAAAGCATGGCACTTTAACGCGATTAAACCCTGGAACCAAGCTCGTTGACAAGGGTGAAGAATAGGAGAAATGGGGACACAGTGAACTATATATATTTTCCAGTTTTTCATTTAATTACCAAATACTAAATGAAAAAAATAAATAAATAAAAGGAACAAGACAAATACACAGAAAATATAAAATAAATAAAAACAAAACAAAAAAAAACTATTCCAACACTACCAAAGAAAAGAATAAAGGAACCAAAATAATACACGAAAAAAGGTTACAAGAGGCCAAGAAAAACAAGAATAATACATACAACAAAATATAAAGGGCAACATACAAGACTGGGAAAAAAAACCCTGAATCAAATAATACAAAAAAAAACAAATACAAAGGTGAAACGAGGCTAACAAAAGCAACAATAACAGGAAAAACATTTATTTATTTATTTATTTTTTAAAAAGCTGAAGTATAAAGGTGAACATGCAAGTGTTTGCTGAAATAAAAACTGTGAATGTGAATGAATTTATTTATTTATTTATCTATCTATTTATTTATTTTAAAAAGATCTAATAAAAAAAAGATAAAGATATAAAAAAGATCTAATAAGATCCTACTATAAAGGCAAAACTAAAAACAAAGCATGAATGTAATAGATAAAAAGAGGTAAATACATTAAAAAAAAAATTATAATACATTTTAATTAAAATAAGATCAAATAAAAATAGTAAAAAGATAGATACAAAAGATTTAAACCAATGAAAAATGGAAATGCTAAAAAACCAAGATTATTCAAATTGAAAAAATTAAAATAAAATAATAATAATAATGTAAAATAAAGTCTATAAACTATAAATAATAAGTCATAACAGTATGAGGCATACTTTGAGGAGGATGTCCATTAAATCTACTCTATTTCTCAAAAAAAAATTAAACTATAAGCAACACTAATAATAATAATAATAATAATAAAAAACCCTGAGATGAGAGAGAACTGCGCCGTCCTGCTAATCGAAAACAGATGTAAGCCTCATCAGTAAATAATTATCAGTTATGCAAAAAGAAGAAAAAGAGCTGATGAGCTCCTTATAATTAACCAGTCATGATTATTCAGTAAAAGATGCAGACCACACGGGATAATTATGCCATGTCGAGAGATTTCTCTGCCCAAAACCTCCAGGGTGGAATGTACCATAAATAACAACTGCACTATGACAGGAGTGCTGCATATCAAAAACAAAATCCAGGAAATTAACCCTCTCCACTTATGCTCATAGAGCTTCACAACACCTTCATAAGCCCTTTAGGACAAACGTATGAACATTCCATCATTCAAGTCTCATCGCAAAAGGAGTCAGCTTATACTTACTTATGAAGTCAGTTTGACATAACAAATGGGTCAGGAATGTGTTATTAGACTTATATTACAATGTCAGCTGACTTTGTAGAGCTATGAACTGGAATATCAAACACATGAGGGTAATGATGCACCATAGCTTGCCACGCGAGGTTTTATTACATGTAATATAGTCAGAAACGCCTATGTAATGTTAAGTCACTGTAACGACAATGTTACGATCACCAGTATGTAACTTATAGCACTTTACAAGCTGATTTCTTTACAAAGTACTGAGAACTGACATAAACCAATATGATCTGCTTATAACATAACACCTGAGCTTACATTGTTCATTTCGTTGACATAAGGTCCTTGTGAAATTTCATCAGAAAGTCATCTTATGTCAACAAAAAACCTACATAGCCACATCACTACATACACTGTGATGTCAAGTCAGATTATATCGGTTGACATAAGGTTGTTATGACACTTTCCAAGGCTGATATCTTCAGTCATCACAACTGGCATAACCTCATTTCAATAATAACCTACATAGCCACATAACTACATAATGTGACAGATTTCGATGCCAAGTTCACAAAACACCTGAGTCAGGTTATATATTTTTTCCCTACTTAAGACTCTTATGACACTTTTCAGGCTGATATCATTAAAAAGTCATGACATCTGACAATCTTATGTCACAAAACCAACATAGTCACATCACTGCATAATGTGACATCAGTTGTGTCAAGTTTACATAACACATGAGTCAGATTGTATAGGTTGACATAAGGTTGTTATGTTATGACATAAGGTTGTTATGACACTATTCAAGGCTGATATCATTAGTAAGTCATGACCACTGACATATTTCAATAAAAGCCACTAAGTAACTACATAATGTAACATAGACTTGTCATGTTTACATGATACCTGAATCAGGTTATGTATTTTTTTCCCTATGTACAGTAAGGTTGTTATGACACTTTTCAGGCTGATAACATTAGAAACACTTGACAACTGACATACTGGATGAACATATGCAAGGGGTCTCATACAGACTGATTATGACATAACATCCAAGTCAGGTTATATTAAAAGCCATATTTATGACCCCTTTTGATGTCAAGTTTACATAACATCCAAGTCAGGTTATGTCATTTTTGCTACGACATAGGATTTGTGTGAAGATGTCAATAGAAAGTGATAACTCCTTACGTCAACCTGACATTAAAAATGAACATACTCTTCTATATAGGTTTATGTAATTTTATGGCAGATGTCATGAACTGCTTATGTAGCTCTTATGAACACTATCCTTAAATCAAGAGTTATACATTAAATAATACATCAAACGGTGGTGCATGGTACAATATCTAGCTTTCATACCTGCTCTGTGCCACTTTATATGTTTTATATTAAAAAAATAAATAAATCTGGCAGGTGCTGGATTTCGAGCCGAGGTTCTCGGCTGAGACCTCCGGGGAACCGCAGTCTTGCCATGTTCTAGTTCCTGACACGTGTGAGCCTGATGATCATAATCCTGCAGTATTTATTACCTGACTCAGGTGTGTTTGGAGCTGAGACAGAATCTAAAATACGGTTTGATCCCAGAGGATAGGACAGAGGAGTTCTGTTTTAGATTAAAGGAATAGAGGAGGAATGTGAGTGTATCTGTCATCTCACTCCGCATGCAGAACATCGCAGAGTCATTTTTATTACTAAGACTCATTTCTTTCTGTGTAGCTTTCAGCAGAATGAAGGGGAAAGGAAAGGAAAAAAAAAAAAAAAACTTAAATCAGTTCACACACAGATGAGTATCTGATCCAAAAATAGCTCACGGCTCTGTTTTATTGCAAAGTGTCTTTTAAATGAAGTTCATGAAGCTTCGTACTCTTGCTACTCCTACACTCTTCATACTCTACTGCAAAATATTTGATATTTGGAATTTAATATCACTGCACAACCAAATGATGGATGACTTGAGCTTCGTAAAAGCTTTTCTTTAAAAGAGTAACCATTAATGCTATATATATGTGACGTGTATCTGCATTGGGTGTTCATTACACATCATAAGAAATGCATACATGTGTTATTAGGCACATTGGCATGAGTTGTTTAGGGGAGGAGTCCCCTCGATTGCTATAACGAGTCGAATGTTTGAGGTTTACATCTAATTTCTATAGTAGACAAAGTACAAATGATATATGCAGTGCTTATGAATGTGTTACGGAGGCTTAATGTAGGTATCTTTCAAAATAATCAGA
Organism: Hemibagrus wyckioides; assembly: GCF_019097595.1. Classification (NCBI taxonomy): domain Eukaryota; kingdom Metazoa; phylum Chordata; class Actinopteri; order Siluriformes; family Bagridae; genus Hemibagrus; species Hemibagrus wyckioides. Next base: position 2,910,042 of record NC_080720.1, read on the forward strand.
TCTACGAGAAAAACCCTGAGTTATTATTGCTATTAGTATTATTAATAATAGTCAAGTGTTTAAAATTAAAATCTATTTTATGTAGTAAGCACAGTATATTTTTTTTAACAGGTATGTACAGTGCTTATAAATGTGTCATAAAGGCCCAGGGTAGAGATTTTTTAAACAAAGCATATTTATGAGAGAAAATATTTTCATTATTATTATTATTACAATTATTATAAGTTAACCTGCATAAAAGAATTGTATCCAGTTTATATAGTAAATACAGTATACGTAATAAACTATCTATGAAGGGATTATAAATGTGTTATGAGGGCTCAACAACTATGCAACATTTTATTTTACTAATTGCTGACTGTTAAATACAATTATTCACGCTTATGCATGCAAGACTGTTGTATACACTTATCATAGCAGAGAAAAAATGGGCTTTTCAAAGGACATATGCAGTGCTTATGAATGTGTTATGAACACCCAGTGCAGGTATCTTTCTAAAAAATAAGATTTAAGAGAAAAGAACCCTAGATTATTAGCATGAGCTGACTAAGACTTGCTTTCACAATAACTATAAGACACAGAATGCTTATGACAGGACGTATGCAGTGCTTATGTTTGTGTTATGAATGCTCACTATAGGTATCATTTCAACACACAAGATTTAATAAAGAAAAACCCTAAATTATTAGCATTAGCTGACTGGTACATGCTTTCACAATAAATATAAGACACAGTATGCTTATGACAGGACGTATGCAGTGCTTATGAATGTGCTATGAACACCCAATGCAGGTATCTTTTTAATAAATAAGATTTAACAAAAAAGACCCCTAAATTATTAGCATGAGCTGACTGAGACTTGCTTTCACAATAAATATAAGAAACAATATGCTTATGACATGACGTTTGCAGTGCTTATGAATGTGTTATGAACACCCAATGCAGGTATCTTTTTAATAAATAGGATTTAATAAAGAAAAACCCTAAATTATTAGCATGAGCTGACTGAGACTTGCTTTCACAATAAATATAAGAAACAATATACTTATGACAGGACGTTTGCAGTGCTTAAGAATGTGTTATGAACACCCAATGCAGGTATCTTTTTAATAAATAAGATTTAACAGAAAAGAACCCTAAATTATTAGCATTAGCTGACTGAGACTTGCTTTCCTAATAAATATAAGACACAGTATGCTTATGACATGACGTTTGCAGTGCTTATGAATGTGTTATGAACACCCATTGTAGGTATCTTTTCAATAAATAGGATTTAATAAAGAAAAACCCTAAATTATTAGCATGAGCTGACTGAGACTTGCTTTCACAATAAATATAAGAAACGGTATGCTTATGACAGGACGTTTGCAGTGCTTATGAATGTGTTATGAACACCCAATGTAGGTACCATTCGAACACAGCACTATATAATAAAAAAAAAATTCAGCTCTGTTTTTCTCTTTGTGTGTCACTCGATTTCCAAAGACCCACAATCCTACTCTGCCCCTCCCTTCTCTGATTGGATGTTGTTGGAAGATAATTAACCATCGTCTAATTCATTTACATACTCTGTCAAGTGAAATGCGCTACCTGTTTCCAGAAATGTAAAACCCGTTGCCATTCCCTCTCCCGAGTCACACACTTCTACGACACTGCGAAATGACCTATAAATACAATTTGGAGCTGGGAAACAAAACAAGAACAGTAGGAACGTGGAGCCAGTTTATCTTGCTGATTGATACCACCGCTGCCGCTACTGGACCATGAAATTGTCATTTGTTCTGCAAGCCTTAAGTCAAATCAGAGTTAAGAGCTGCGGAGCGATCCCCGCTAGAGGAGAGAGGATCCCAGAGCTAATTAGATCGGATTCAAGCAAACAGACAGACGAAAAAAGGGTGGAGCGAGAAGAGAAGACCTGCTAATATCTGCTAGCATCATGGGTAAAATGGAGCATGTGGGGTGATGTTTAGAGATCGGTGGTGCTGAGTGATATGAGGTTATCCTGGACGTACACACTCAACACTTAACCCCAACACCAGGGGTTGGACAAACTAGCCGGACTGCTACATTCAGGCTAAATGCTAAATTTACTTTGTCAGTTAACACTTTTATTAGCATTTTTGTATGAGGTTAGGAGGCCTGGGCCACTCCAGAAAAAAAAACTGTCCTTGAAATCCTTACCATCATGACCAGTGCAATCGGAATGACCTGTTTCCAGTTCACCGTCCAGTCACACTAGCTAGGTTCCAGCTAGTTGTATGCTAGTTTCAGCTCGTCACATGCTAGTTTTAGCTAGTCACACACTAGTTTCAGTTAGTCACATGCTTGTTTCAGCTAGCCCCAATAGCTAGTCCCATGCTAGTTTCAGCTAGTTATACGCTAGTTCCAGCTGCACATACGCTAGTTCCAGCTGTAAATATGCTCATTTCAGCTAGTTACATACTAGGTTCAGCTAGTCATGTGCTAGGTTCAACTCAGTGGTGTATGCTAGCTCAAACATGAGAGTCTAATCTTTCCTGAAGCTTCAGTCCAACATGACATCACATCCTCCATTACAGGAAAGCCTCTTGGTGAGATATAAGGGACGAGTCTGCTGAGGGACACGAGCGTCCATGCTGCATGACCTCACTTCCTGTTGAAGATTTCTGTGTGAAATTAACTTAAATAGTATCTCTGCCTGTCTATCCGTTTCTCTTTCTGTCTCTCTTTCTCTTTCTGTCTGTCTCTCTCTCTCTCTCTCTCTCTCTCTCTCTCTCTCTCAGAACAGTCACTGAATCACATCAGTGAACCTGTTGTGTAAAAGTGTTAAAATCTCAAATCTGATTGGTTACTTGGTGACTGTTGGCTGTCATTCAAACCATACAGACAACAAACGTGTTATTGTTTCCATAGTAACAACTACATCACTGGGTGGGGTATGATTGAAAGACGTTCCATAAAACACTAAATGGATGGCTGGTGAAGAGGTAGAAACCCGTTAGCACACCGGCCTGTAGACATCAAGCCCCCAAGTGTGTTGCTTTACCTATTGAAGTGTGTGATGGTGCAACCCCCAATACACACACACACACAAACACACACACACACACACACACGTACACGTGCACGTTACAGATTCCCGCTGCGTTGATGCTGAATGGGCTGAACAGGAAGCGCTTGGGGAAGCAATGTAACCTGTCTGAGAGATTACATTATGGAACAGGCTTTCTCGAGAAGATCCCTCACACACACACACACACCACACACACCACACACACACACACCACACACACCCCATTCATTCCTCCCCAAAATAAGATTAACACAACACTAAAAAAAAATAAATGAATAAATACAAACACACCGGAGAGAGAGAGAGAGAGAGAGAGAGAGAGAGAGAGAGAGAGACAGGGGGAGAGTGAGAGAGAGAGAGAGAGAGAGAGAGAGAGACAGGGGGAGAGTGAGAGAGAGAGAGAGAGAGAGAGAGAGAGACAGGGGGAGAGAGAGAGAGTGAGAGAGAGAGACAGAGAGAGAGAGAGAGACAGGGGGAGAGAGAGAGAGTGAGAGAGAGACAGCGAGAGAGAGAGAGAGAGAGAGAGAGAGAGAGAGACAGGGGGAGAGAGAGAGAGAGAGAGAGACAGGGGAGAGAGAGAGTGAGAGAGAGACAGGGGAGAGAGAGAGAGAGAGAGAGAGAGAGAGACAGGGGGAGAGAGAGGCAGGGGGAGAGAGAGAGAGACAGTGAGAGAGAGAGAGAGAGAGAGAGAGAGAGAGAGACAGGGGAGAGAGACAGGGGAGAGAGAGAGTGAGAGAGAGACAGGGGAGAGAGAGAGAGAGAGAGAGAGAGAGAGACAGGGGAGAGAGAGAGAGTGAGAGAGAGACAGAGAGAGAGAGAGAGACAGGGGGAGAGAGAGAGAGAGTGAGAGACAGAGAGAGAGAGAGAGAGAGAGAGAGAGAGAGAGAGAGAGAGAGAGAGGGCGAGAGAGAGAGAGAGAGACAGGGGAGAGAGAAAGAGAGAGAGACAGGGGGAGAGAGAGAGTGAGAGAGAGAGACAGAGAGAGAGAAACAGGGGGAGAGAGAGAGTGAGAGAGAGACAGGGGGAGAGAGAGGGAGAGAGACAGGGGGAGAGAGAGGGAGAGAGAGAAAGAGAGAGAGACAGGGGAAAGAGATGGAGAGAGAGAGAGACGGGGGAGAGAGAGGGAGAGAGAGAGAGAAAGAGAGAGAGACAGGGGGAGAGAGAGGGAGAGAGAAAGAGAGACGGGGGAGAGAGAGAGAGAAAGAGAGAGAGACGGGGAGAGAGAGGGAGAGAGAAAGAGAGACAGGGGGAGAGAGAGAGAAAGAGAGACAGGGAGAGAGAGAGAGAGAGACAAAGAGAGATAGAGGGAGAGAGAGACAGAAAGAGAGGTAGAGGGAGAGAGAGAGAGAGACAGGGAGAGAGAGAGAGAGAGTTCAGAGGCGGTGACGTTGCTCTGCTCAAAGAAAATGGCTGCGGCGCAGACGACAAATAAAGGAGGTGCATCACCGATATCCTGCCCGTCATGCACACTGCACTGAAGCAGAGGATGAGGAGGGAAGCTGGAGAGAAGCAAGTCAGCGCTCGTTAGGAGAAAGAGAAAGAAAAAGAAATAAAAACAAAACAAAAAGAAAAAAGCTGCTGGGCACCAGAGCTACACACCACAGTACCAGAACAGCGCAGGGCAGCGGCACGCGCCACTCAAAAACAAACCAAACCAAAGTTATTGTGAAGAAGAGGAGGAAGAAGAAGAAGACAACACAAAGCCGTACGCCACAGCAGGAATCCCGGCCAATCAGAAGACACGGGAAATGAGGAAGAGGAAGGTTTCGGTTAGTGGAGCCTTCAGAGAGTCACTTACTCAGGGTCTTATTTATTTATTTCATTTTTTTTGCGCAGCACGATGACTGATACTGACCTGGACTTGGGACAGCGCTAGTCGAGACAGCGCTAGTCGTAGGTTCAATAATCGCTACAGGAAGAAAGGAGAGAAGGAAGAACAAAGAAAAAAGACATTCATATATTATCAGGAAAAACAAGGAGAAATAAAAGAAAGCAGAAAGAAAGGAAAAGAAAAAGAAAGAAAGAAAGAAAAAAGCATGCATGGACTGACTGGAGAACGTGGAAGAGCTAGCGCATGAAGCTAATCCTGTTTCTCCTCCATACACAGAGGTCTGATAAAGTGGGCTTAATGACCAAAATGACCTTCTCTTCTCTTCTCTTCTCTTCTCTTCTCTTCTCTTCTCTTCTCTTCTCTTCTCTTCTCTTCTCTTCTCTTCTCTTCTTCTCTCTTCTCCTCTTCTTTTTTCTCTCTTCTCTTCTCTTCTCTTCTTCTCTCTTCTCTTCTCTCTTCTCTTCACTTCTCAGTGTAATGACCGCTGAATCTGATTAGAGAGTCCACATCAGACGCTCCAATTACACAGAAAAAAAAAAATTTAAATTTCCAGCTGAGAGACGAGCGTTTAATCATCACGCCGTGATCCAACGGTCATTTCATTAATACACCTGAAGAGTCTCGACTGACCGAAGCTCACACACCGGCCTGCACTCTCATCTGCACTTCCTCCAATATTCCCAATCCACCAGGCCAACTTTATACTTTATTACAGCAGCTCAGTCCATCAAACACACACACACTCATATACACATACACATGCACACACACACACTCATATACACATACACACACACACTCATATACACATACACACACACACACTCATATACACATACACACACACACTCATATACACATACACACACACACACACACTCATATACACATACACACACACACACTCATATACACATACACACACACTCATATACACATACACACACACACTCATATACACATACACACACACACACTCATATACACATACACACACACACTCATATACACATACACACACACACTCATATACACATACACACACACACACTCATATACACACACACTCATACACATACACACACACACACTCATATACACATACACACACACTCATATACACACACACGCACACACACATACACACACACACTCATATACACATACACACACACTCATATACACACACACGCACCCATATACACACACACGCACACTCATACACATACACACACACACACAAACACACACACACTCATATACACATACACAAACACACACACACACAATTACATACAGACCCACACACACAGACACACACACTCTCTCTCTCTCTCTCTCTCTCTCTCTCACACACACACACACACACACACACACAGGTCCTCAGATATATTTCATTACTTCAGCACTATCTGATCTCTAACTCAGACTTTCTCCATCTTTTTCAGCCATGATTAAAGTATTGGCACCCCCACGGGCTTCCTCGAGTCACATGACATTATTAAAGACAAAAAAAACCTTACTGTGTCATGTTCTGTGTGAGAAATAAATAAATCCTGTGAGGAAAAAAAATAAATCATTAAATTATTGATCGTTAAATCTCGGGAGACGTTTAATGAGAAGGTTCCAGACGGAGAAGTGAACAATTCTGCGTTTGTTCATAAACACCTTCGGAGACCAGACTCAATACACAGTGTCATCTCAGGAGCTATTTATAAATCTGTGTGTGTGTGTGTGTGTGTGTGTGTGTGTGTGTGGTGTGTGTGTGTGTGTGTGAGCTATTTTAATCAAAACTACTGTAGATGTTTTGCAAGCGAAGCTTCACGCTAACTGGAATAAACCCAGTCTGGAGGAATAAAAGTGAGACTGGAGCCAAAATTAGCCGGAATAAAAGCTGCTGTAAAACACGATTAGCGGAAAGAGGCAGTAAAAAGAAAAAAGAGTGAGAGAGAGAGAGTAAGAGAAGAGTGGAAAATTCCAGACTGCAAATAAACACCGTTATAAAGCGTGGTTTAAGAGATGGAGCTGGGTTTCTTCCTTATCGCTCTCCCGGCGCCGCGGAGGTTCCTGCGAGAACGCTCGGCGCTACGCTGCTTTACTGAGCTGTTCTGCTTTATTGATTTAAATACTTGGCTCAGTTTTTGCGGATTTACGGCCGGGAGCTAGTTTCATAATGCGAGGGGGGAATAATGAGGAGGCGCGGATAATGTAGCGGAGACGGATAGATGCCGGCTGGCCAGTTTATTAGGTACGCCCGCTTCGTAAATGAAGCGATTTGCGTTCAGATTAAAACTTTTGTGTGTGTGTGTGTGTGTGTTAAAGTGGTTAAGGTGTTGGATTACTGATCAGAAGGTTGTGAGTTTAAATCTCAAGTCCACCAGGGTGCCAATGCTGGGCCCCTGAGCAAGGCCCTTCAAACCTCAATTGCATGAATAAAGTAAAAAGAGATGAATTGTAAGTGGCTCAGGATAAGGCTGTGTCTTAGGTTAAGGTGTTGGATTACTGAACAGAAGGTTGTGAGTTTGAATCCCAAGTCCACCAGGGTGCCAATGCTGGGCCTCTAAGCAAGGCCTCAAACCTCAATTGCTCAGTTGTATGAGTAAAGTAAAATGAGATGACTTTTAAGTGGCTCTGGAAAAGGGCGTGTGCCAAATGCCAGAAATGTAATTTGTGTGTGTGTGTGTGTGTGTGTGTACAGAGCAAGAATAGTTATTAATGTGAAAGCTGGCATGTGGACCAGGAAGCACAGCACCTGATCCACGGATACGGGTACAGAGCCCGACTCCAGGTAGGTGTAGTAGGTGGTGCTCTGGAACTGGATCGATTTCTGTGAATGTGAACAAAACTGGTACTCAGAAACCAGAGCAGTTTCCATAACACACGTGTGGCATGAGAGTCAGGAGAACACAACTGCGTGAAAATAATACCAATTAGAACGAAAATATGGCGAGTCGATACGGACTGGGGTTCGAAAGAATCAAATCAATGGAGTCTAAAACCAGATCAACGCTGCTGAGGCACCAGAAATGGATCGGATTCAGACCACAGCAAAGTTAGTTGATGCACTCATATAGGAACACCACACACACACACACACACACACACACAGCAGGTCAGCGTGACTATGAGTGTGAGTGTGTGTGCATGTGTGTGTTTAAGTGTGTGTGTGTGTTTGTGAGTGTGTATATGTGACAGTACGTATGTGTGTGTTTGTGTGTGTGACTGTATGTAATAGTATGTGTGTGTGTATGTGACTGTGTGTGTGTGTGTATATGTGTATGTGTGTGTGTGACTGTATGTATGAGTGTGTGTGTGTTTGTATGTGTGTATGTGATTGTATGTATGACTGTGTGTATGTATGTGTGTGACTGTATGTATGAGTGTGTGTGTGTGTGTGTGAGTGTCCCTGATCCTGCCCCCTTTCCCACACATATACACCAAGCTCCACCCCCAGCACCTACAATGGTTTGAGTAGAGTTACTCTGAAGCGCAGTCAGATGTTTAGGCTTGTTCACGAGTGCCATCGAGAAGGGGGTGGAGTCAAGAGGTGTTAAGGTGTGTCTATAAAATGTCTGAAAACAAACAGGTGCTTTGCTGTCATATTCTACATATTTTACACATTACTATAAAAAGTAATACATCCAAAAATTAAGAGGAGTTATTAATGTTACGAGTCACAAGTGTATTTTTGGTGGGGGGTGGGGGGGTTGTTTAAGGGGTAAGGGGGTTCATTTGCAGCCTAATAGACATTGGACTCATTTCCAGAATTGAGTTTGACAACTCTGGGGTAGAAGATTGTGCACATGGTGGACAACTCAACTCCAACTCCAATCCACAGGCTCCATCCACATGCAAACTAACATCCATCCATCCATCCATCCATTTTCAATAGCCGCTTTATTCCTAATCAGGGTCACGGGGATCTGCTGGAGCCTATCCCAGCACACATTGGGTGAAAGGCAGGGGTACACCCTGGACAGGTCACCAGTCCATCACAGGGCCACACATATAGACAGACAACCACACACACTCATACTCACTCCTATGGGCAATTTAGAATTATCATTCAACCTTGGACTGTGGGAGGAAACCGGAGTACCCGGAGATAAATCCATGCAGGCACGTTGCATGTTTCTTTCTCTTTTGTTCAATACATGTCTCTTAATGTCACTCATAAGCTGAATAATTTCCGACATTCTATTGCCCCAACACAGCTGGCATGTTCACGTGAGCTTTTTCATCTGGGAATGATTTTGTAAAAACAGAAATACAAAAATCCATTACCAAAAAAAATGACCAAATACATGTGGACAGGCCTCAGTGTACAATATAACACACACACATACACATAAGTACTACACACACCCCATTAATACAGATTCGCCAATAAAGTGGGCCACATTGTGAAGCATCATAAACCAGACTACATTGTATTCTATAATAGCGGCTCGGAGTGTATGTGGACGATCTGTTTGCACGCACAAGAAAGCAAAACACATTACAGAGCATGGAATTGCATCTCATCCGGAAATAACATCGCATTTTTTTTCCCACAGCGAGCAGCAAACTGAGAAATTGTGCTGCTTCCACACAATTCATGGAGGCATAAATTGCAAAGATAAGAGAGGAGACTTTTCTGCTATGTGCTGGCAAATTACTTGAAGAATATTGTATTAGAATGTGGCCAAAGAGCGATGGGTAGTGAGGTAGAGTGCGGGTAGAGGAGTGCGGACAGTGCTTGGTGGGTGTATAGGATCAGTGCAAGTAGTGTGTAGAGTGTGGGAAGAGTATCGAGTGTGAGAAGTGCTCTAAAGTGAGGATAGTGTGGTAGAGTGTGGGTAGCTTGAAGAGTATGGTAGAGTATAGAGTGTGTAGTGAGTGTAGAGCATATAGTGTGGTAGAGTGTGTAGAGTGTATAGACTGTAGAGTGTGTAGAAAGGTAGGCTGCAGGTATTGTGGTAGAGTGTGGTAGACTATGGATACGGCAGTGTGGTAGAGTGTGGTAAAATGTGGTAAAAGTGTGGTAGACTGAGGGCAGTGTGATACGGTGTGGTAGAGTCTGGCAGAGTGTGGTAGACTGAGGGTAGTGTGATAGACTGAGGGTAGTGTGGTAGACTGAGGATAGTGTGGTAGACTGAGGGTAGTGTGGTAGACTGAGGGTAGTGTGGTAGACTGAGGATAGTGTGGTAAATTTGGTAGACTAAGGGTAGTGTGGTAGACTGAGGATAGTGTGGTAGACTGAGGATAGTGTGGTAAATTTGGTAGACTGAGGGTAGTGTGGTAGACTGAGGATAGTGTGGTAGACTGAGGATAGTGTGGTAAATTTGGTAGACTAAGGGTAGTGTGGTAGACTGAGGATAGTGTGGTAAATTTGGTAGACTGAGGATAGTGTGGTAAATTTGGTAGATTGAGGTTAGTGTGGTAGACTGAGGGTAGTGTGGTAGACTGAGGATAGTGTGGTAAATTTGGTAGACTGAGGGTAGTGTGGTAGACTGAGGATAGTGTGGTAAATTTGGTAGATTGAGGTTAGTGTGGTAGACTGAGGGTAGTGTGGTAGACTGAGGGTAGTGTGGTAAATTTGGTAGACTAAGGGTAGTGTGGTAGACTAAGGGTAGTGTGATAGACTGAGGGTAGTGTGGTAGACTGAGGGTAGTGTGGTAGACTGAGGGTAGTGTGGTAGGCTGAGGGTAGTGTGGTAGACTGAGGATAGTGTGGTAGACTGAGGATAGTGTGGTAGACTGAGGATAGTGTGGTAAATTTGGTAGACTAAGGGTAGTGTGGTAGACTGAGGGTAGTGTGGTAAATTTGGTAGACTAAGGGTAGTGTGGTAGACTGAGGATAGTGTGGTAAATTTGGTAGACTGAGGGTAGTGTGGTAGACTGAGGATAGTGTGGTAGACTGAGGGTAGTGTGGTAGACTGAGGGTAGTGTGGTAGACTGAGGATAGTGTGGTAGACTGAGGGTAGTGTGGTAGACTGAGGATAGTGTGGTAGACTGAGGATAGTGTGGTAACTTTGGTAGACTGAGGGTAGTGTGGTAGACTGAGGGTAGTGTGGTAACTTTGGTAGACTAAGGGTAGTGTGGTAGACTGAGGGTAGTGTGGTAAATTTGGTAGACTAAGGGTAGTGTGGTAGACTGAGGATAGTGTGGTAGACTGAGGGTAGTGTGGTAGACTGAGGGTAGTGTGGTAGACTGAGGATAGTGTGGTAGACTGAGGATAGTGTGGTAGACTGAGGATAGTGTGGTAGACTGAGGGTAGTGTGGTAGACTGAGGATAGTGTGGTAGACTGAGGGTAGTGTGGTAGACTGAGGATAATGTGGTAGACTGAGGGTAGTGTGGTAGACTAAGGGTAGTGTGGTAGACTAAGGGTAGTGTGGTAGACTAAGGGTAGTGTGGTAGACTGAGGGTAGTGTGGTAGACTGAGGGTAGTGTGGTAGACTGAGGGTAGTGTGGTAACTTTGGTAGACTAAGGGTAGTGTGGTAGACTGAGGATAGTGTGGTAGACTGAGGGTAGTGTGGTAAATTTGGTAGACTAAGGGTAGTGTGGTAGACTGAGGATAGTGTGGTAGACTGAGGATAGTGTGGTAGACTGAGGGTAGTGTGGTAGACTGAGGGTAGTGTGGTAGACTGAGGATAGTGTGGTAGACTGAGGGTAGTGTGGTAGACTGAGGATAGTGTGGTAGACTGAGGGTAGTGTGGTAGACTGAGGATAGTGTGGTAGACTGAGGGTAGTGTGGTAGACTGAGGATAATGTGGTAGACTGAGGGTAGTGTGGTAGACTAAGGGTAGTGTGGTAGACTAAGGGTAGTGTGGTAGACTAAGGGTAGTGTGGTAGACTGAGGGTAGTGTGGTAGACTAAGGGTAGTGTGGTAGACTGAGGGTAATGTGGTAGACTGAGGGTAGTGTGGTAGACTGAGGATAGTGTGGTAGACTGAGGGTAGTGTGGTAAATTTGGTAGACTAAGGGTAGTGTGGTAGACTGAGGATAGTGTGGTAAACTGAGGATAGTGTGGTAGACTGAGGGTAGTGTGGTAGACTGAGGGTAGTGTGGTAGACTGAGGATAGTGTGGTAGACTGAGGGTAGTGTGTTAGACTGAGGATAGTGTGGTAGACTGAGGGTAGTGTGGTAGACTGAGGATAGTGTGGTAGACTGAGGGTAGTGTGGTAGACTGAGGATAGTGTGGTAGACTGAGGGTAGTGTGGTAGACTGAGGGTAGTGTGGTAGACTGAGGATAGTGTGGTAGACTGAGGGTAGTGTGGTAGACTGAGGATAGTGTGGTAGACTGAGGATAGTGTGGTAAATTTGGTAGACTAAGGGTAGTGTGGTAGACTGAGGATAGTGTGGTAGACTGAGGATAGTGTGGTAAATTTGGTAGACTAAGGGTAGTGTGGTAGACTGAGGATAGTGTGGTAGACTGAGGATAGTGTGGTAGACTGAGGATAGTGTGGTAGACTAAGGGTAGTGTGGTAGACTGAGGGTAGTGTGGTAGTCTGAGGATAGTGTGGTAGACTGAGGATAGTGTGGTAGACTGAGGATAGTGTGGTAGACTGAGGATAGTGTGGTAAATTTGGTAGACTAAGGGTAGTGTGGTAGACTGAGGATAGTGTGGTAGACTGAGGATAGTGTGGTAGACTGAGGGTAGTGTGGTAAATTTGGTAGACTAAGGGTAGTGTGGTAGACTGAGGATAGTGTGGTAGACTGAGGGTAGTGTGGTAAATTTGGTAGACTAAGGGTAGTGTGGTAGACTGAGGATAGTGTGGTAGACTGAGGATAGTGTGGTAAATTTGGTAGACTAAGGGTAGTGTGGTAGACTGAGGATAGTGTGGTAGACTGAGGGTAGTGTGGTAGACTGAGGGTAGTGTGGTAAATTTGGTAGACTAAGGGTAGTGTGGTAGACTGAGGATAGTGTGGTAGACTGAGGGTAGTGTGGTAAATTTGGTAGACTAAGGATAGTGTGGTAGACTGAGGGTAGTGTGGTAAATTTGGTAGACTAAGGGTAGTGTGGTAGACTGAGGATAGTGTGGTAGACTGAGGGTAGTGTGGTAAATTTGGTAGACTAAGGATAGTGTGGTAGACTGAGGGTAGTGTGGGAGTAAATTCAGGCCACTAATTGAGGAGAATCTGACTGGATGCTCATTGTGTAGTTAGTAGCGTTGCAGGTTCTGTTCTACGGCTCTGCCTCTTTAACGTTGACCCCCAGGTGTTTATAGCCAGAATGGCGAGAGAAGCGTCTCAGCACGTCACACCACCTCATTCTCAGACAGTCCGGTCCCCTGTGAGCTGCAGCGTCTTCGCTAGAGTTCCAGTCAATGAAACTCAGCCTTCAAAACAGCGCCACGTCAAAACCGCCACGCTGCAATATGAGAAAGGAATCAATGAGAAATGAGTGTCTGCCGACCTGCTGTTCATCATCTCTGTCTGGAAGAGAGTGTCTGAAAACCGCAAGACATCAACAATCTACAAAACACTAACACATCCTCAGTCCTGTTTCCTCTAACACTCACAGGAGAATAGAGCAGCTTCACGTGAGAGAAGAAAGAAAGAAAGAAAGAAAGAAAGAAAGAAAGAAAGAAAGAAAGAAAGAAAGAATTTAAGGTATTGAGGTTAAGTAAGGAAGGAAGGAAGGAAGGAAGGAAAGAAAGAAGGAAGGATTGTAAGAAAGAGATAAGAAAATGAGGTAATTAAGTAACTTAGATAGATAGATAGATAGATAGATAGATAGATAGATAGATAGATAGATAGATAGATAGATAGATAGATAGATAGATAGAACAAAATAAATGCAGAATGTTGTGAGCACACAGATTCTGCTGAATGTAAAATGAACTCGCTTTCAGGTTTATGAGGTTTTTGACTGAATTATGAATCCTTTTGTCCAGCACGCTGCTCTGAACTGTAGGGACATAAATGGTGTGCAATCAGGACTTGGCAGCTCTCTTTTATGAGTAACAGCATGCTGGAGGGTGGAAAAGGCAGCTGAGTGCAGCTGAGTGCAGTCAGGGCCAATCGGATGCGTGATTGATGTGGCAACAGGAATAGAAACGGGGGCGGAGCTCGCAGGGGTAAGATAGATGCGAAGTGCCAGAGAGTTATTCAGAGTACGAGTGACCCCTCTGCACAAAAATGACATTCATGCGAATAAATTCACATCGCAGCTGTTCGATTTCACCGTCTATTTCATCGCTCCTTTTTACGTCCCTGCCCTGTAACCGCCACGCCTGCATCCCGCGCTCGCGGGGCCACGGCAACGGCAAGGTAACCATGACAACCGTTTGTGATTGATTAGCATGGTGGATTGGATGGAGTGTCCTCTCACTCGAGTCACTGGAGCTTTATTCCGAGTGCTTCTACACTATTTCTTGCTCAGATAACTTGAAAAGAAAATGTGGGTGAGGAGAAGAGGCCATGTTCTCTATGTTCTTTTTATTCATCTGTGAAATCTGCACAAAAGAGCAAGAAAGGTTAAAAAAAGGATAAAAAAATAATTTAAATGAAAAAGGAAGGACATAGGGAAGGATATACAGCGAGGAAGGAGAAAGTGAGTGATAAAAGGAGGGGGTGTGTCTGTAAGAGTCACTGGATGTGGTCAGATTGAGTAGAATCTAGGGGGCGGGGTCAGTAATGGGTGTGGTCGCAGTGTCTTTATGAGCTGATTGGTGTGGTTAATTATAATTGGGGTCGATAGTTCAGTAGAAGTTGATGGGTGTGGCGACAATTTCTCTAAGGGATGGTGGGAGGCGTTAATAGTGGGTGTGTCCACAGTTTCTGCTCCTGGTTCGAGCAACCCATAGTCAGCATGCTCCAACCCATAGTTGGAGCAACCCATAGTAATCAGTAATGTAATCAGTAATGTGCATGGTCGACAGTGAGTGTGGCCAGAGTTCAGTAAGAAGAGCAGGTGGGAGTGGTCAACAGTGGGTGTGGTCAGAGTTCAGTAAGAAGACCTGGTGGGAGCAGTCAACAGTGGAAATGGCCAGAGCTTACTAAGAAGAGCAGGTGAGAGGGGTCAACAGTGGGTGTGGTCAGAGTTCAGTAAGAAGAGCAAGTGGGAGTGGTCAACAAGTGGGTGTGGTCAGAGTTTCTGTAGGTGCTACAACATTCAGTTTAATAGAAAACCTCGATCATGACCAAGGGGTTCTCTACAAAGTATTTGCATGGAGCAAACTAACATCTAACACACACACACACACACAAAACACCCTGAGGTCATGACCTTTGCCCTACATGTGTCTTAACACGGAACATTAAAAGCTTTGATTCCGTCTCGAACCCCGAGTCTGGCCTGAGGCTGTATTAAATATTAAGGCAAGTCTGCTTCCACGTCGGCTCCATCAATACTTATTGACTGATATTATAGCAGCAATTTAGTCTGAGGTAATGATGGCTGCCGCTCGGATTTGTAATTTGCACAAAATGTGGCAGTGTGTGTTGTGCAGGAATTGCTTGCCATTTCTCATTAGGACGACAGAGCAATGGCTTTTCTTTTCATTAGCGGTCATGATAAAGAGTAGCACAGCAGCTCAGAGACAAACGGGGGGGATGAGGAGGGAGGCCCAGACTAGGCTAGAGAAGAAAGAAGAAGAAGAAGAAAAAGAAGAGGAGAAAGAAGAAGAAGAAGAAGAAGAAAAGGAGGAAGAAGAAGAGGCCTTTTGGCCTTTTTTATTTCTCTTGAGCTTTTCCCACATCACAGTCTCTGCGTCTTCATTCGGACCGGGAAGCTTTCTCCGGCTCGCTCGTTTCTTTGATGTGCCTCATTTAAAACTACGGGACTCGAGTGGCTCTTTCCATCTGCCTGCTTTAAAGCCATCTCCTCATAGCCAGCTGAGTTCACCTTCTCAGCTGTCTCGCTTTCATCCTTAAATCTGACACTCCTAATCAAAAATTTCACCCCACACACACACACTGACACACACACAAAAACAACATCCTCCTCCTTACCTGATGCACAGGCATCCATAAACAATACACACAGGTGATGGTGAAGTGTACGCAAAAACCGCTTTGTGCAACCAAAAAAAGAACAAAATAAAAAGAGAAAAAAAGCAACCCTGAGCTGAATGAGAGCCAGACACAGCAGGAAATAGGGCTTTGTTAGCCTTGTTAGCTCGTTACTTACGAATCAGAGACAAGCTGGCGTTGGCCATTCCCAGCTTGTTGACAGCCACGCAGGTGTAGTTGCCATAGCGATCCTCGGTGATGTTACTCAATGTAAGGATGGACCTGGAGCTCACGTTCTTGATGTCAATGCCTGCTTGACCCTTGCTGAGTCTGAAAACACACACAAACACAAGGGACGTGTCAAGAACGGAACAGCTTCTTCTAACGATTTATGGTTTCTATAGTAACAAGTGGCTCAAGAGACACATTAACACACGAGTTAAAAGCATGTAATCGTTGATTTTGGCGAATTTTCTTGAATTTTTTTTAGCATGTATGGAAGCAGTCTCAGCAAGCGTCCTTTAATTGCTAAAAAAAACGTAATTGTTGGTAAATTGATGTAGCGTAAGAGGAATAAAACACTTCAGAAGACAACACTAACCACCTCCATGCCTGACTATTTTCATACAGCAGCACAAGACGCTACATTTTATTTCTTTGCCTGTGTTTCGTCAGTCGCGGGAAAAGCTAGAAATCGACGGGATTCCAAAATCTTCTTAAGAAATCACACTCGAAAATGTAAATAAAATTAAATCACAGTTTCAGAAAAAGGTCAGAAAGAAAACTTTTGTCAGACGTCTCGTTCTTGGAGTTTTGGTGTACACTAGCGAGAGTAGACTGTCGCTAACGTTAGTGTAGCTCACTATTGAGTGATGTCGTCAGTGTGTGACGTTTCGGTTGCATCTGGGGATTAAACAGATCCTAGAAAAGCTAACCTAGCATCCAGGGGTAAAGTGTTAAATATGTATAAAGCCGTGTTGATGTGCTGAAGTGTCATATTAGGTTAATTAAGGCTTTAAGAACACCCGCAGGCTGTTCTGATGACTCCCGAGAGCTGCGCGGAAACATGGCGTCCTCCTGCCCTGACTTTATTCCGTTAAACGTTTGGCGTCTAGGGATGGAGTGACGTGGCGTAGCGGTTGCGTGATTGTGAAAGGCTGTTGAATATCCACGCGGTATCACACCGGGGTTGTGACCTTTGCTCTATGGTACAGAAGCTTCCCGATGCCGAGCTGAACATCAGAGCTTTGATCTGTGTGTAGGTTGAGGTTTTATTAAATATTAACGCGACCCTGCGCCCACCTCGGCTTTACAGAAGTGCCAATGATCCATCGTTTAGACTTAACATTTACTGTTTTTGACCTGTTGCCACGGCGATATGGAAGACACCTGAAAAAATAAATAAATCAGTTTTCTGCTGCAGCAGTCAGACAAATAAAAAAGGGAAAGAATACACACACACACACACACACTTCCCTTCTGTTAGAAGATACGTTCACGTCGCTGTGAATTAACAAGCCAATTGAAAATGAGAGGGGGCGTGGCTCAAGTCTCTGCTCTGTAAAAGCAGCATCGTTGTCCAGTTTTCTGACGTGTAACGTGTCTGAGCTCGCTCCACATCTGGATGTCCACTGGATTTACTCGACGTGAATGAAACCTAAAGAACACTCAGATCACTGTGTCAGCATGACGTTCATATTTACAGCACAGCTGGGAGGCAACCTTCGCTTTGGGAATTAATTAACCATGAGGCGCTCATTAATTATTCATGAATTAGGGAATAAATTTAAATAATTTATTTACGTTTTATACATGCAAACATATACATATATGCCAGAAATAACGGTACCCTCATTAATAAAATAAAATAAAATAAAATAAAATAAAATAAAATAAAATAAAATAAAATAAAATAAAATAAAATAAAGAAAAAAATAAATACCCAAAAATAAAATTAAAATTTTGTGCTAAAAAAATTACTTGCGTACTAAAAAAAAAATAAATCATTAGCACTACATTAAAAAAAAAGTTTTACATTATTTTACAAATAACTATTTCTCTCAAAAACATTCTCACGTACAAAAATGAATTAATAATTTACATTAAATATACACAAATCTTACATATCTTGCACACACACACACACACACACACAATATAAATTATATTATTTTTCATTTTCATTTTTTCGGATGTTGTAATCATTGCCAAATTGACTGATTAAAAAGTCGCGAGAATATTTCTCCACATGAGAGATTTTAGATTTTTTAAATATTTTTGTTCGCTCATGATTATCGAAGGCAAAAAAAAAAGAAAAAGCCAAGGGCAAAGTGTGCTCTGTAAAAATATCAAGGAGGAGGTACAGGAGCCTTCAACTTCAAATAAAATAAATATAACCCAAAAAATGAAACATAAACCTCAGCACTCAGAAACAATTGAGAAAAAACATCTAGAGTGTTCTTCACTCACACTGTGTCTCAGTATCACGTCCTCGGTTTGAATAAACGTATACTGACGCATCCCGAATCTCTCTCTCTTTCTCTCTCTTTTTTCAGCACATCTGCTGTTCTGATATCACTAAATCCCTGGAGGTTGTAAAGAGGACATGACCCACATACAGAAAACGGCTGCTGCTGCATCTTATCAAATCCCCGAGCCGTAAAACACTCAAAGACGTCAAGACTAATCGACAGGAGTGTAACAAATGTGCTGATTAAATCAATAACTCAATAACTGAAACAGGAATCAGAAGTTTCTCAGAGCCTCCTGATCTAATCGTTAATATTCCCATCCGTGTCTCGTTAATGACAGTAAGCTAACATTTATCAGCAAATAACGTATAAGCAGCAGAGCAGAGCTGCGAGTCCGCAAACAGCAGCGTGGAGACGTGAGAGCTCCTGAACGCCGGCTTGTCATCAGCCTCGCACCCGGGCTGCATGTCTGACAAGCTCTGAAACTACACTAAAGTGTGGAGAGGACGGGAGCTCCGGCAGCATGCCGCCTCCCTAACCGCATTTGAATTGATGGAGTATCCGTGTTCTCTCGGAGCCGAGGAGACGCGCCTGACCTTATGTCCCACAAATCTCCAAGCAGCTGTTGTTTGCCCTCCTACAGAGATTTGTTAAAATGTTAGCAAAAGGTTTTACACAGAACAAAACTTCACAACACTGCCGGCTCACCATGACCCACCAGAACATCCGTGAGATATTCGAAGCTGATCTGATCAATCAGAGCTCACGTGAGTTAATTCTTCCCAAAAATGAAATAATTATTTATTTATTGTTTATTCAACACATTTCATTTCGAGGCTAAAATCTCAATGTTTTTAATAAAAAAAATTAATATGTATAATATGCATAATCTTTGATTACGAACAATACACAATGTAAAAAAAAATTGTCAAAAAGTGACAAAAATGTCAAAATAAAATATGAATTTCTTTTTAAAAACAAGATAAGCAAAGAAAAATAATAAATACCTGGAATAGATTTTTTAAATCTATTTATTAATTTATTTATTTGCTTGTTTATTTATTTATTTATTTAACAAAAATATTTCTTTCAGAAATATACACACATACTAAAATGATTGGCATCCAATAAATAATTTTAAATATAGACAATTTTTTCAATTTATTTTTTACATTTTTAAATGTATATAAATATTTATTTTTAATTTTTTTAAATGATATTTTTCGTTATAATTTCATTTTTATTTAGCTCAATTCCAAGCCAACAGCCCGATTTCTGAAATCATACAACAGCTACAAAGCATGATGTGTGAAGGTGAACACGAGTCCTCCGAGACACGTGAAGGGTTATAACGCTTCAGAAGATCATTTAAGATTCTCCAGAGCCGAAGCATTCAGAGCTTTATTACACGGCACTGTGATGAACGTTGTAGTCGATATAAAACCTAAAAAGCAGTTAATGTAAACGGAATGAATTTGGAATAATAATGACTGCAGTTAGTGTGTAGTGAGTCGAAAACCAAACAATTCATTATCCTTACGTTTATTATACCGTGCAAAAGTTTGTGCACCCCCCCAGGGCAAAATATGGAGGAACAACCAAAAAATTAAAAAAATAAATAAAACATTTAATTTTTACAGAAATGAGACATTTAGTGAATAATGAAGTCATTTTCACAGACGAGCAAACAAAAATGATATCAGCTCACACACACACACACACAAACACACACACACACACACACACAGACACAAACACACACACACCACCTAGAGGTAGTTCAGAGCATGTTTTTAGGAGGGTGGAGGAAACCAGAGAACTCCTGAGAATACACACACAGCCACTAGAAGAACATGAACAAAATTACGAACGTTTCTCCATACAGACAGTAACCCGAGCTCAGGATCGAACCGGGAGCCGGCTGTGAGGCTCCATCACTCCACCCTCCTTCTGAATGTAAAATAAATATTTGCTACTAATCCATACACTCATAAAGCCTGCTTCATATCCTCTGTGCATGTGGATTCTGTCTGCCACACAGACACACAAACACACACACACACACACAAACACACAAATTTTCAAGATGACAGCTCATGACAGCTGACATTGGTTGGAATAAACGAGTAAAAATGCTTAGTAAGCATGAAGTAAAACTCATGAAGTGGTTACATAGGTGTCTCTATTGTTATAAATGTTCATAATACTCTTATAGGCATGAATATAACAGGATCTACAGCACTGTACCAGTACACTAAGCTGCAAAATCACCTGCCATGATGACTGAACCAAGATCAGCCTGTAAAGTGCTATATCAAGCTATGACAAGTGTTATGTCAACCTTATGTCAACTATGACAATTGCTATAACAACCAAATGTCAATTATGACAAGTGCTCCATCAACCTTTTATCAAGCTTTGACAAGTGCTATGAGCATCTCATGTCAAGCTATGACAAATGCTATAACAACCATATATGAAGCTATAATAAGTACAATAAAAACTTTATATCAAGCTATGACAAGTGTAATAACAACCTTACGTTAACTAGGACAAGTGCTATAACAAGCTTATGTCAAGTTATGACAAATGCTATAAAAACCTTACCTCAAGCTATTTCAAGTGCTATAACAACCTTATGTAAAGCTATAACAAGTGCTATAACAACCTTATGTAACACTATAACAAGTGCTATAACAACCTTAAGTAAAGCTATCACAACTGCTATAACAACCTTATTTCAGCTAGGATGAGTGCTATAACAACCTCAAGTCAAGCTATGACAAGTGCTATAACAACCTCAAGTCAAGCTATGACAAGTGCTATAACAACCTCAAGTCAAGCTATGACAAGTGCTATAACAACCTTACGTCAACTAGAACCACTATTATAGCAACCTGACCTCAAGCTACAAGCTAAGAGTTGTGTTTCACAATCCAGGAACATTTCATTCGTAGCATTTTGTCTTTCTGTCCTTTTGTAAATAAAATGTAAAACAGATGTAGACTTTGCCTTTCTCCATTCAAAACCCACAGAGGGCACAAACTTTTGCACTCCACCGTATCTGCACCGCGTCTGAATGATTCAGAGCCAGCGACATTAATAACGGAGCTTGTACTGTATCTATGCTATAGACTGACGAGAGAGCAGGAAAACAAGCTAATGGCTTTCCGAGCATAACAAACGTAAAGTCTTAAATTAGGCAAACTCCAGAAGTAAAGCCAAATACGCCTCCTTGGCAATTTGAATAAATTGAGTGAAGCCTATAATTACAATTAGCGCACTGTGAACTGCTGATTCAGATCCTACTCAAAAAGAGTGAGTAAATGACGGGTAATGGGGTAATTTGGTATTTAAATTCAAGAACCAGCACTCGAGTCGACGCTGATTGACGCGTAAACTGCGAATGCTCTTTGCTGCTGCTGAGGTTATGCAAACATTTAATTAAAATGCAAGGTTAAGCCTCACGCTATACGGATCCTCCATAGAAGGAGGAAGGGCTGAAGGACGGAGAAGGAAGGCGCGGATCTTACCTCGGCGATAAGAGCCGTGAGCTAGAAATAATCTGATTGAATTTTAGATGTGCAGGGACGCATAGCGAGCGCTCCTGAGACTCAAGAGCATGAATAGTGATTATGAATATTCAGGGAAAATAAAAAAGTAAAGAGGGGGCGTTAATCCCATGTTTCTCAGCAGCTCTAAAAGAGGAACGTTTCTCATCTTCTCATATGGCCTGAATATTTACAGAAGAATGTGTATATTACATGACAGGCCTACTGACATTTCCAGAGCAAATCCAGGACCATCGGAGTCATAACGCATGATAATGTATGACGAGTAAATACATCAACGACAAACCAGCCGGAGATAAAAATCAAAGGCTTTTTATCATCCTGTTATTTTAGTTTACTTATTTATTTATTTTGCTCTTACCTCTTCTCCCCTTTATACCACTCAAACACCGGAGAGGGCACGGCAGCCGCCTCGCACCTCAGCAGTGCTTGGGAACCGAGCCGGACCCCGTGACTCTTCGTCTCATGGATAGAAGGTGGAACTGGAAAGAGATAAAAATATCCAGATAAGTGACATCAGAACAGGACAATTAACCCAATTTGTACTGTAGAAATACTGGTTTCAAAATTATTGGCACCCCATATTAATTTGATGAGGCCTTGCTAACCCAATTTGTTCTACCGAAATACCGGTTTCAGAATCATTGGCACCAATTATTAATTTGATGAGGCCTTGCTAACCCAATTTGCTCTGCAAAAATTCTTGTAGCAAAATTATTGGCACCCCTGTATATATTTCATAACTGATGCCTGTAGAAAAGAACAAGACCATTCTCGGTTCAAAAGTATTGCGCAATTATGACAAAATATGGGAATATGTATCCTGATATACAACCATAGTGAAAAATAAACCCTTAAAAACAAAAAAAACATTTTTATTGAATAAAAAATACAAAAATAAATCTTCACTTACAAAAAAGAACAGAAACCATCCATTCATCCATTTTCTATAGCCGCTTTATTCCTAATCAGGGTCACAGGGATCTGCTGGAGTCTATCCCAGCACACATTGGGTGAAAGGCAGGGGTACACCCTGGACAGGTCACCAGTCCATCACAGGGCCACACATATAGACAGACAACCACACACACTCACACTCACTCCTATGGGCAATTTAGAATTACCAATCAACCTAATGTACATGTTTTCGGACTGTGGGAGGAAACCGGAGTAAACCCACGCAGGCACAGGGAGAACACGCAAACTCCACACAGCTGTTCGAACCCAGGATTTGAACCCAGAACCTTCTTGCTGTGAGACCACTAAGCCACTGTGCTGCCCAAGAACGGAAACCTTTTATCATTAATATTCAAAATTCAGAAATATATCACGATATCTCAGAAAAGTGACATCATATCATCATATGAGCCAGTCCTGATAGGGACACATGTCACAAACCTGATCAAATTTTTTCTGTGTTTTTCCGGGCATGTTTCTGATTACTTCCTTGTTGAAATTCCCACCAGTGACCCAAAAATAATATGTAATCCTTTACACCCATTCTCTTAAAGGGTGCCAATAATTTCTCACACGACCATACCCACCCAAAACGCTACTAAAGGCAGATTTAAGAAATGTTACTTCATGCTGTAATCAAATCTTTCCAGAAGAAGAAAAAAAATGCAAACTAATAGAAAAAAATACCCTTCCGTGGTCAAAAGCAAAGGAAATGTAATGAGCGCTGTGCTGAGAAGGACCAGCTCTCCCCTGGGCTGGAGAAAAGAAAACCAGCAGCACACACTGATATATTGCTTAACACACCTTTAAAGGCTGAATAGCAACGGGCAGGTTGTGCAAAAATAAAATGAAATGAAGGTTGTTCCGTGTTCTCAAACATTGTGCAAATGACTGTGGCGGTGTGAGAGAGAGAGAGAAAGAGAGAGAGAGAGAGAGAGAGAGAGAGAGAGAGAGAGAGAGAAAGAGAGAGAGAGAGAGAGAGAGAGAGAGAGAGAGAGAGAGAGAGAAAGAGAGAGAGAGAGAGAGAGAGAGAGAGAGAAAGAGAGAGAGAGAGAGAGAGAGAGAGAGAGAGAGAGAGAGAGAGAGAGAGAGAGAGAGAGAGAGAGAGAGAGAGAGAGAGAGAGAGAGAGAGAGAGAGAGAGAGAGAGAGAGAGAGAGAGAGAGAGAGAGAGAGAGAAAGAGAGAGAGAGAGAGAGAGAGAGAGAAAGAGAGAGAGAGAGAGAGAGAGAGAGAGAGAGAGAGAGAGAGAGAAAGAAAGAGAGAGAGAGAGAGAGAGAGAGAGAGAGAGAGAGAAAGAGAGAGAGAGAGAGAGAGAGAGAGAGAGAGAGAGAGAGATGGCTGTAAGTACTGCCCATTTTATTTATTCCAATCTGCTGAGAGAACGTGAAAATGGCGAGATGTGATATCAGGGTCATGAGCAGACACGAAATCATCCTCCGTGTTCAATCAACAGGATAAAATGACACCTTTTAATGGTGTTAAATTACAAACATGCTTTTTTTTTTACATGGATATAAATAAACCGATAAACAAGATAAAGTCAGATGGCATTTCAGTCAGAGATTAAAAAAAAAGAAAGAACAGCAAGTGTTATAAGTGTCTTACGCCAACCTTAAGCAATGTCAAGCTATGTCAGATTAAAGCAGTATTCATAATAACCGATAGCTGCTGCAGTAAGCTTTAGGTACAGTATAGGTATAAGTACATTTCAGATGGCATGAAAGCTTATGTACTTTAGATAAGTACAGAGTTCATAAAACTCTTATAAGCATGAATATACCAAGACAACTCAGAATAATGAGTTGTAAATTCAGTTTTCTTGATGGATAAACCGAGATCAGCCTGGAAAATGCTATAACAACTTTAAGTGAACTACGACAAATTTTATAACAACCTTATGTCGAGTTATGTCAAGGTATGTCAGATTAAAGCAGTATTCACGATAGCCGATGGCTACTGCAGAAAGCTGTGGTAAAATTTTATGTAGGTATATCAAATGTACACCGAGCTGCGAAATCAGCTGTCATATGAATCAGCCTAGAAAGTGCTATAACAACCTTATGTCAAGTTATGTCAAGCTATATCAGATTAAAGCAGTATTCATGATAGCCGATGGCTACTGCAGAAAGCCGTGGGAAATTTTTTATTTAAGTGTATCAGACGTACACGAGCTGTAAAATCAGCTGTCATGGGAATCAGCCTAGAAAGTGCTATAACAACCTTATGTCAAGTTATGTCAAGCTATATCAGATTAAAGCAGTATTCATGATAGCCGATGGCTACTGCAGAAAGCCGTGGGAAATTTTTTATTTAAGTGTATCAGACGCATTACGAGCTGCGAAATCAGCTGTCATATGAATCAGCCTAGAAAGTGCTATAACAACCTTATGTCAAGTTATGTCAAGCTATATCAGATTAAAGCAGTATTCACGATAGCCGATGACTCCTGCAGTAAGCCGTGGTGAATGATTATGTAGGTATATCAGACGAACACCGAGCTGTAAAATCAGCTATCATGGGAATCTGCCTGGAAAGTGCTATAAGAACCTTATGTCAGCTTAACATATTATTTATGACAGCAATAAGCCCAATATGGCAGATGTACACCGAGCTACATTATCAGATTTGCGTCCGCAGGTGCCACAGAGGAAAATAATTCAGGAATCACATTCAGATCACATAAATGCAGAAGCTGACAAATCCTGAACAGACTCGAAGAGATGATAATAAAAATAGAACAGAAAATAACCGAAAACAACCGGGGTGATTCTGCTTTCTTCGGCAGAGAGAGAGAGAGAGAGAGAGAGAGAGAGAGATTCACGTTATGTCTTACTGGCTAGCGTTAAATTGCTTGCAATGTCTGAATTTCAGTCAGGTGCATTTATATTCCAGACGACCGAGCGTTTGAAAATCACCTGCGAGTCGTGGAGGTGCGAGGCTGTGTTCAGACTATTTATTTCTGAATTCTCTCTACACAGCTTTACTTAGAGGGCTTCATGAAACCTGCTCCTACTAAAACTGACATAATCCTACATAGTTGTTTATAAAGGCTTATTCCAGCAGGGGTCAGCTAGCATACAGAATGATTTCATTTATTTTTGCATTGCTAAAAGATGTACATCTGAGCCAAATGACATAAGGTTGTGACATTGTCCATACTGGCTTGTGTTATAACAGTTTACCTGCTAAGTCACTGTGACATAGTAGTGATGCCAAAATAATATACATAACACTTTCATTAGGGGGTTATAAGTCCTCGAGACAATCTTATAAGCAGGAAAATGGGAGGTGCTTTGTGCAAGTGACAAAATATACAGAACTGATTTCCATGACAATGCTATGGGTATGAATAGAGATCTTATAAGCAGGAATAGAGCAGGATATATCTGACATACAGTGCTATATTCACATCAGTTAGTGTTATAATGACCTTATGTCAGAAAAGGAAAGCAACATTGTACCATACAAACACAGAGACACAAAATCTTTTGACATGACATATGGTAT
Source organism: Hemibagrus wyckioides (assembly GCF_019097595.1). Classification (NCBI taxonomy): domain Eukaryota; kingdom Metazoa; phylum Chordata; class Actinopteri; order Siluriformes; family Bagridae; genus Hemibagrus; species Hemibagrus wyckioides. Next base: position 2,936,370 of record NC_080720.1, read on the forward strand.
TATAACAATCTTATTTCAACCTAAAACAGTATTTCTTGCAGTTGATATGTGTCAATAGGAATTAATAAATATTTATATCTGTATGTCAGAAGGCATGAAGAGCTTATGCAGACTCCTGCATTGTATCTTATAAGTGGTCATAAAACTCACATGAGCATGAATAGCCCTTCATATACCAGATATAACGGCTAGAAAATCAGCTTTCATGATGTACAAACCTAGATCAGGATGGGAATTGTTATAACAACCTTATGTCAACTACAGCCAATTCTAAAACACCCTTTTGCCAAAAAAATAACCTATATCAACCTAAAGCAGTGGTTATGACAGGTGACAGTCATCATATATTATGTGTACGTATTCATAGAAATCTCATAAACATGAATATGGCAGGATATACCAGAGGTACACTTTGCTACTTTGTCGGTTGTTATGACATTTGTATAGGTGAGGCATTATGGTGTTATAACAAAACCTTAAGTAAGCACCAAGCTGTGGCATCTTATGTCAATTCATTATAACTTAAGAAGTATTTATGACAATGTTTCTCAGAATATCAGTTTGTAGACATATTGTATAACAGTGCATATTATTTTATCAGTATGTAGACATATCAACAGGTGTCATAAAGGGCTTATGTAGGTGTCATGTAGCCCTACGAACACTGGTCTCAGGTTTTGCGTGGCTACAGGCTAGTGTGTGTTTGCTAACCATGGGATTTTTAAAAAGATCAGCTGTCGTCCCGCTCAGGGGTCGTGATGCCGAACAAACGCGTCTTGTTAAAGTGATTTTTCTCGCATTTAAAATATGCTCTAAATACAGAGAGATTTAAGCAGGCGGCGCTAAACGCTCACCCGTTTCATCACCGCTAAACAGCGCTGGAAGTCTATAGACTTTTAGTACTCACAATGCAGAGATTAAACATTTAAAATGAAGTCCATAAGACGCCTTTCGGTGCGTTTTTAGTGTCAGGTCCATGACAGATGGTGTAGTTTTTTTTCACAGTACCATGAAGGTGTGTAAGAGAAGGTGGATAATGCAACACGACGCAATAGCGATGCAATGCAGAGGAAAAACAAAGTGCTGTTTAAAAAAAAAATAATAAAAAATACAGTACTGTACAGCTCGTCTCTTTGCTACTCTCTTTCCAGCACTTAAAGAAGCGTCTTATTTCACATTAGAAGACTCTCGATGTTTCCCTGGCTCCTCTCAAGCCTCCATCTGTGCCTCAAAGCCTGGATTTTAAACAGATTATTTTCATTATTTCTTCTCTGCACGCTCTTCGGGGACAGCTTGAAAATTGCTGGACGGAAGACGAACGCAGCGTGGATGAAGTTTTGCCATATGTATTAGAAGTTTTTGCTCTTTTTAATTCGTGACGAGCGACTCCCGCTACCAGACCCGGCCCACTTTAAGAGTCCTCTGAGCATTTCTATCATCGAAACAGGCCAAAAAGCCAGCAGAAATGCATTATGGTATACCACAGAATGTAGTACGAGAATCTGAGGAATAATACATCAAGCAGTTTACACAGGGGTATTAACATCCGCAAGAGACGCTCACCGATGCTGAGCGTCTGTCATTTTACACGTTGTCATATGAACGTTTCGATACTGACATGATACGACGTGATGTTATGAGACGTCGTGTACCTCGCCGCTCTAATGAACAGACGACACGAGATGACTGGATGTTTTTCCGTTAATGATGAAAACAGCAAAACAGGCGGCAGAGTAGAAATATCAAGAGCAGGAAGTCTTCCTGTGAGACAAATAAACTCATCGAAACAAGTTTAAACACAATGTCAAAGCAGGGACATTAAAGAACAGCGTAAATATTAGCACTTCACTTCACTTGAGCGAGCACCGAGTACACGTACACACCTTTTGCTCAATTTGTTTGCAAATCATGACGCACTACGCTCATTTTTGCTGATCACACTACGCTGATCAGTCCCTCCTGTTTCGTGTTCGCAGAAATTAACGCAAAATCAAGCACATTCCCGCAATATTCTGATCCTGAGCTTGCAATTTTTTCAAAATGACGCAGATTCAATGCAAGAAGCGTGGTACTTGGCATACTGAATCAGACGTGGTAGCTCAGTGGGTAAGGTGTTATTACTGAGTAGAAGGTTTTGAGTTCGAATCCCAGGAGCACTAAAAGCTGCCACTGCTGGGCCCCTGAGCAAGGGCCTTAACATGGATCATGTGACTCTAAACAAATTCCATTCAATTCAGTTTTATTTGCATAGCGCTTTTAACACCAGACTTCGTCACAAAGCAGATTTACAGAAATTCAGAAAAAACTTTCCAAATTCAAATCTCCTAAATAATCTGAACGATTCTCTGAACACTTTTGACCAATCAGAGATGAGCACTGTTTCTAGCTCCATTTCTTTGACCAATCAGAGATGAGCACTGTTTCTAGCTCCATTTCTTTGACCAATCAGAGATGAGCACTGTTTCTAGCTCCATTTCTTTGACCAATCAGAGATGAGCACTGTTTCTAGCTCCATTTCTTTGACCAATCAGAGATGAGCACTGTTTCTAGCGCCATTTCTTTGACCAATCAGAGATGAGCACTGTTTCTAGCGCCATTTCTTTGACCAATCAGAGATGAGCACTGTTTCTAGTACCATAGAATTAGAAATGGTAGTTTTATTGCTAGCAAAAGCCAACATAAACACGGCTACTTAACATGGATCATAAGAGTTAGAGTAAGAGTTCCTCTAATACAAAAGCAAACTTCCACTGCTTCCCAATCTTTATTTATTTAATTCATTCTGTTAGACTTTTTATCCATTTCCAGTTACAGTCCATGTCGTGAAACAGCCTCGAAACAACTTCCTGTTCTTAATCACATAACAGCAGCTGTAAACAGTCTTTCCCTCACCTTGTCCTGTTTTTCTTTCTTAAAATGAATATGACAAAAGGTACAGCTTCACCTCCGACTGGTTCACAGCACTGACACTGGAGACTCCTTCCAGAAATGTTAGATAACTAACCCCCATCACCAATCACACGCTGTTTTAAATCGCTTTATGTGACGCGTCCGCCATACGAATCCCTGCAAATGTGCCGTTACTATGGAAACGGTACCGTACGTCCTGTACGTCTACACTGGGCAGAGTTTACAAGAAGAAATTAAAACAGCATCAATTGATTGAACTGATTAAAATGGAATTTGTTTCGAGTCACGTTGTCATGACATTTTTAGGACAGAAGAGTTTTTGCGCTTTGCGGTTTCACAACATTAAATCTCAATAAAAAAAGTCTTGTGCTTTAATACACCGTAAAGTGTAATTGTCTGCAAATTAATTAGAAGAGGTTAATAAAAAAAAGAGAAATAAAACACATCAGAAATGCTGTTAAAAGAAAAGAATCAACTTCCTGTGAGAACGGTAACTCCGCCGTCCTCACACCACATCCTTCACTAGCACAAAATGACCGCAGCAGGAAGGTGAAAATGTCCAAACCGGTCAATTTGTGTACATTAAGCTGGTTATCTGACCGAGTTCTGCAGCCGAAATGAGCAGGTTAAAACCCCGAACCTCCGTGTCCGGGAATAAATCCGGCTCTGATACATCCGAAGTGTCGTTAACGCTAGACATTTCCGAAAACAAGCCAGAAAAGTAGCCATCGAGTCATGGTGTCATGCAGTGCAGGAGGCCCTGTGTTTATTCCTCTAATGAATTAACCAGTGGCCTAAATTCTTCACGAGGCTGCCGTGATCACGGGAAACCGAGCGGCCTGAACCTGGCCCGGAGAACTCGGCTTTCTGAAAGTCACCCTTCACTGGAGAGCGGAAATAGCGCTCCTTGTTTACCTCAAACATTTGGCACATGAGGTGACATTCTGGCTGAAAGTGGAGTCAAAATATTTATCACCCGTTCAGGCATGCTGATCAGTTTACTTTCCCAAGGTCCGAGATTTCAGCTCGCTGCTCTGAATGAATTTGAAATTTGAATGAAATTTGAGCAGGAAGTTAAAGGGAAATTAAAACAAAATAAATACAAATAATTACAACTAGATAAGCAGAAATATTTACACATTTAATGTAATATAATATAATATAATATAATATAATATAATATAATATAATATAATATAATATAATATAATATAATATAATATAATAAGGTAGGATTATTTATAAAAAGTTTTATTATATAAAAAATGTCCTTTTTAAATATTTAAATAAATCTATGCTCAGGCATCACTTTTATATGAAAAGGTAACACAAATATGAGATTAGATCTGAGGTTATAAATTCATCAACCATTTAACAAATTTAAGATTAAACCCATCTTCATTTCGAACCCTTCCCAAACCTGCATTCAAGCCTGCGAGTGCACGAGTTAAACAAATAAAACCCTGACATTTGATGTTTTAACTCATTTCATCTTTCACTCCTGTAATCTTTAACAAGGCCAACTTCTTACCATGAGACCAGGAGATAAAACACGGCAAATTCAGACTGATTTGTCAGTTTAATCTGTTTATCTGCCGAAATCTAAAAGACTTAAAGTGAAGCTGTCAAGTTAAACTAATTTTTTCTGACGTCTTTTACAAGTCTCTTCAGGAAGGAGAAACGATCCGGAAAAAAAATAAAAAAATCACAGGCTAGTAGATAAGTCAGGAATAAAACACTCGGGGTTGTGCGGCTATAGAAAAATAAAATAAAATAATATAATATAAAATAAAATAAAAAACGTGATTATTTTTCTTTTTATTCCTCTAATTCCAATTCTTTCTTTATTTAATTTTGTTAGACTTTTTTTATCCATTTTTAGTTATATTAAATGTTGTGAAACAGCCACAAAACAACTTCCTGTTCTTAATATAATTCTGTTTTAAATCGGTTTATGTGAAGTTTATAGTAACAAGCCGTTACTATGGAAATGCTACCTTATCAGAACGGGCGTGTTAATACATCAGTACACCGCCTTCCACTCTGTAGTGCTTACTGTTAATAGATTTAACATAAAATTACGTCATATTACTTATTATTTCTATTCATACTTAATTTTTTGTTAGTTTATTACACTCTGTTCATTTATTAATTTAATTTTTATCATTTACACAGTCCCAGGATGAACAACCCATGTTCTAAAGTCACTGCAGGTTGTATAAATTTATTCTCTTGATTCTACTGCAGAAAATAAATCAACACCCTCCGACCAATCAAAATCAAGAATTCACTAAATATAAATAAATAGCAAATAAAGACATGGAGCAACAATGCAACTAAAACTGTTAAGTCAAAATGAAAGACATTTTTGTGTTGAAAAGATGAAGCTAGAAAAGAAATGAAAAAAAAGAAATAAAAAGATTAATATAAAGGATGTAATTTTTGTGGGATTATTTTCTTTTTTTAGCAATAAACCAGAAAATGAGGTAACCAGCAACACAGGACACATAGAGAAAGTTGAACTAGTTCTGAAAAAATAAAATAAAATAAAATGTAGCTCGATTTATCCTGACAAGAAGAAGAAGAAGAAAAATATAAATAAAAATAAATATATATAAAATATATATATATATATATATATATATATATATATATATATATATATATATATATAAATTATTATTTATGTATTTATTTATTTATTTATTCATTCATTCATTCATTCACTTAAAAATAATAAATAAAACGTCAGCTTAAAAAACAGTGAACATAATTGCAGAATCGAAATTGAAATAATCAGAATCAGGTGTTCCAATCACTTCCATGGCCACAGGTGTATAAAATCAAGCACCTAGGCATGCAGACTGTTTTTACAAACATTTGTGAAAGAATGGGTCGCTCTCAGGAGCTCAGTGAATTCCAGCGTGGAACTGTGATAGGATGCCACCTGTGCAACAAATCCAGTCGTGAAATTTCCTCGCTCCTAAATATTCCACAGTCAACTGTCAGCTGTATTATAAGAACGTGGAAGTGTTTGGGAACGACAGCAACTCAGCCACCAAGTGGTAGGCCACGTAAACTGACGGAGCGGGGTCAGCGGATGCTGAGGCGCATAGTGCGAAGAGGTCACCAACTTTCTGCAGAGTCCATCGCTACAGACCTCCAAACTTCATGTGGCCTTCAGATTAGCTCAAGAACAGTGCACAGAGAGCTTCATGGAATGGGTTTCCATGGCCGAGCAGCTGCATCCAAGCCATACATCACCAAGTGCAATGCAAAGCGTCGGATGCAGTGGTGTAAAGCACGCCGCCACTGGACTCTAGAGCAGTGGAGACGCGTTCTCTGGAGTGACCAATCGCGCTTCTCCATCTGGCAATCTGATGGACGAGTCTGGGTTTGGCGGTTGCCAGGAGAACGGTACTTGTCTGACTGCATTGTGCCAAGTGTAAAGTTTGGTGGAGGGGGGATTATGGTGTGGGGTTGTTTTTCAGGAGCTGGGCTTGGCCCCTTAGTTCCAGTGAAAGGAACTCTGAATGCTTCAGCATACCAAGACATTTTGGACAATTCCATGCTCCCAACTTTGTGGGAACAGTTTGGAGCTGGCCCCTTCCTCTTCCAACATGACTGTGCACCAGTGCACAAAGCAAGGTCCATAAAGACATGGATGACTGAGTCTGGTGTGGATGAACTTGACTGGCCTGCACAGAGTCCTGACCTCAACCCGATAGAACACCTTTGGGATGAATTAGAGCGGAGACTGAGAGCCAGACCTTCTCGTCCAACATCAGTGTGTGACCTCACAAATGCGCTTCTGGAAGAATGGTCAAAAATTCCCATAAACACACTCCTAAACCTTGTGGACAGCCTTCCCAGAAGAGTTGAAGCTGTTATAGCTGCAAAGGGTGGACCGACGTCATATTGAACCCTATGGATTAGGAATGGGATGTCACTTAAGTTCATATGCGAGTCAAGGCAGGTGAGCGAATACTAGTGAATATAGGCAATATAGTGTATATGTATATATATATAATAATTTTAATTATAAATTATATTATATATATATATATATATATATATATATATATATATTCAAAAAAATAAATAAAATGTCAGCTTAAAAAACATTAAATATAAGGTTTATTTTAAATTATTCTTAAATTCTATCTAATTTTTATTTATTTATTTATTTGCTGTATTTTCTTGTCAGGATAATTAGAGCTACCTGCTAAATCTCTTTTTTTTACTCTAAATGTCTTCTTTCAAGCCTTAGCAAATCTCGCAGCTGGAGACGGTTTGCTGATTCGGGGTTCTGCTGCTTGTCGTACGTTTAGACAGAATAAAAATCCCATTTCGGTCTGATTCACTGAATAAAGCGTGCGGTGGAAGCAGCAGTGTCAGACTCGCAATAAGAGCATACTTAACAGAGATTATACAGTATCACAAGAGAAGGATTATATATTTGCGTACAATTCTGTAGTCTCTTAAACAGAGAAAACAATCCATTCCCACAAATCCAAGACGCCAAGGAAAGTAATTCCGTCTTAAATGCAAATTCATCACTGAGTTGCCTGATTAAATTATACTGCTACTTTAAAGCGTCATCATTTTTGGCAGCACGCGACAGGATTAGCTAATGCAAAGCAGCAGTGTGAAAACATTAAAAAGCTCTAGAAGCCAAGTCATTTACAGCCTCCATAACAGCAGAGTGCAACTGTAAATCATTAGCAACTTCCCAAAGTTCCACCAGATGGAGGGTCTGGAAATAACAACCACGCTGTTTAGAGAAAGAGAAAAGAAGAAAAAAACACTAAGTGTGCTGCTGGGTTTACTGCTGGAGCTATTAAAACCTGATCACAAAGACGTTTAACCCTCAGAAGAAGAAGAAGAAGAAGAAGAGGAGGAGGAGCAAATGACAATGATTAAGTGGAAGAAGAAGAAGAAGAAGAAGAAGAAGAAGAAGAAGAAGAAGAAGAAGAAAAAGAAGAAGGAGGAGAAGGAGAAGAAGAAAAACAAGAAGAAGAAGAAGAAGGAGGAGGAGAATATGACGATGAATAAGTAGAAGAAGAAGAAGAAAAAGATGAAGAAAAAGAGGATGATGATGAAGAAAAAGTGGAAAAAGAAAAAGGTGATGATAATGTTGAAGAAAAGTGGAAGAAGAAGAAAAAGAAGATGATGAAGATGATGATGATGAAAAAGTTGAAGAACAATAAAAGAAGAAAAAGAAGAAGATAATGTTAATGATGAAAAAGTGAAAGAAGAAGAAGAAGAAGAAGAAGAAGAAGAAGAAGAAGAAGAAGAAGAAAAACAAGAAGAAAAACAAGAAGAAAAACAAGAAGAAGAAAATGAACAAGAAGAAAATTAAAAAAAAAAAGAAACTTAAAAATTTGGATCTGGTTTCGTATTATTCACAAAATAAAAAAAATCCTGAAAAATTTGTTCTATTTAAAAACTAATTTGGTTTCATTTCACTTCAATAAACTCTAAATGTATCTGTGTATCTGCTTCCTCTAAAACTCTGACACTCAGATCAGAACAATCCTGCAACTGAAAATGTAAAAACTCACTTCTAATGAGATATGACATGGAAAAACTCTCTGAAAAAATAAATAAATAAATAAATAAAACTTGCTTTACATTTAAAAACTTTTCAATAAAGAAAACTAAAACTGAGCTCTGATGAAAAACCTCTGATTGCAAAAACATGGAAACTCTGTATGATCTTAATTAAAATCTCAATTAAAATAAAGGTCAATTAAAAAAATTGACTTAAAAGCTCAAACTTCAATTTGATTGATTTTAAAAATCAGAAACTTTTATATAAAAAAACTGAAACTTTGATTTGACTGAAAAAAAAACCCCTCAAACTTTTTTTGGGAAAATTTAGTATAAATTTTTTTAATTAAAAAAACTTTTTGATTAAGAAAAAAAAAGAAATTAATTTCTTTTGAAAAAAAAATCCTGGAAAATTTTGATTTAAAAAAAAATCTTAAATTTAGTTCAACTGAAGAAACCCACATTTGTTAAATGTGAAAAATAAAAATCTCAAATTTGCTTTGATTTAAAAATGTAGTTCTGGTAAAAAAAGCAAAAAAAAAAGGGAATTCAGATTTGACTAAAAAACTCAAAACATATTTCTAATGAAAAATTCAAATTTGCTTCGAGCAAAAAAAAAATCAGAAACTTAAAAATTTTACAAACAAATTTTAAAAAACTTAAAAAATGTTTTAAGAAGTCAGTTTATTAAAAAAAATTTATATGATTAAAAAATGGACGTGTCACATCACACACACTGACTACAAAACAGCCTGGATTTCACCTCTGTGGATTTCTCTGAGAGATTATAATCACAATCTATAACATCAATCCATCCATCCATCCATCCATCCATTTTCTATACCCGCTTTATTCCTAATCAGGGTCACGGGGATCTGCTGGAGTCTATCCCAGCACACATTGGATGAAAGGCAGGGGTACACCCTGGACAGCATTACAGATTAGTAATGACATCATGCATTTCATCATCCATTTATAATAACGACGTTCACAGACAATCAATGAAAATCCTTTATTTATTTAATCAATTATTTAATCCTGATTAAAAATTGATTTTTTTCACTGCTTTTCTAAAAATCACCCTTGCTATAGGATTAATAAAAAACCACAAGATATATTCAGATTTATTATTCGATAATAATTAATAAAGAAAATACTAATTAGATAATCAATAATAATAAAAATAAGTAATCATTAAATGTTAATTATATATTAATATTATTTTATTTTAACATTTAATTTTAATATTAACTAACTTTGTTTTTAAACTTCTATCCAACTATCTTTCCATCCAAATCTTACCAACCATTTAAGAACCTATCTATCTATCTATCTATCTATCTATCTATCTATCTATCTATCTATCTATCTATCTATCTATCTATCTATCTATCTATCTATCTGTCTGTCTGCCTGTCTATATGCTCTCTATCTATCTATCTATCTATCTATCTATCTGTCTGTCTGTCTGTCTGTCTGTCTGTCTGTCTGTCTGTCTATCTATCTATCCATCCATCCATCCATCCATCCATCCATCCATCCATCCATCCATCCATCTCAAAATATGTAAAATATATATTTTATGATCTGATAAACTTTGATCAAGCTGTATGAATGTTAATTAAAGGAGTAGTGTGTAAATGATCTCTAGACATCATGTCCAATGTGATTATTAACGAACACGAAGCGTTTGATTGAAAAATGTCGATATTACAAATCCACCTCAGAAGGAATATGAGCTTATTAGATGCTTGACGATGACACGCTGGATTCCTGCATGGCAAAAGGTCCTGGACTAATGATTAAACAGAAATTATATTTTAATCTAATTCCCTTTGTTTGGTCTTTAAATGTCACTCTGATGGCTACAGTATTTGCAAGTCCATGTTCGCTAACCCTTAATTAGCTTCAGCACCGCGTGTCCATCTGCGTCTGGACACATTAAATGATTAATTGGTCCGTTTCCTGGCAAAGAACAGATTTATTTAGCAACTTAAATTAAACAAAAAAAAAACCAGTCCAATGAACATTTGTTTGTTTTAAACGCAAGGACCAATTAATACTCCACCTCTCCGGCCTGCTCAGGTCCGGCAAGGGTTTTTCTGCCCGGACGTAGTAATGGACTCATCAGTCCCTGACTTATCAGCTTACAAACAGAGAAACGGGAGGTTTTACGCCCGTCTCCAGCTCTTTTTGCGGCGTCGTGTCCGCCAGCGCTGGCTTGAGCAGCCAAGATTTATTAATTCATTAAGATTTCCATTTACTATTCAAGAATAACATCATGTTCCTCCTCTAATACGGCCAATCCTTATAAATAAGCGTCAAGCCGAGAAAGAAACAAAGGCAGGGCGAGGCGCGTAGAGAAAGAGCGAGCGAGGGAGGAACGTATTCGGCTGAATGGAAATCATTAAGTGCGGAGCCACAAATCTCTGTAAATATGACAAATTAGCTGCTGCCATATCAAATTGAAGAATAGATTCCATTTCGCACAGTGCAGTAAAGATGGTCAATCAAGACGATCCATTATTTGTCTGTGGGGCCTCATAATGTCAATCCGCCGTAATTATGGGGGTCTTGATGAAAATGAAAACGTATACGGCTCTCTGCCAGCGCATGCGACTTTTTTTCCGACGGCTCGGTTCACCCAGGTCTTTCAGGACTTCTAGTGGTCGATGTTATTTGAAGTCACGCCCTACGTTTGTCCACTACATCCACATTAAGCAGAAAGCAGGGCGTATTACAGCACTGTAATTAACAGCCATGAGCGTTATTAATGTGGACAATCAAAACGTCTCATCGTGAACTGCTCCATGTGCCGTGTTCAGAAAGAAACTACAGAATAAAAGCAGCTTGTAACCGACTGACTAGGAGAAAAAATAACACCCTCATTATTTTTATAAACTAAGAATAATAGACTATAATAATCTTTTTAGCATTATAGAGCTTTTCAGACTGCACTGAACTCCGGGTTCTCGTCGCTCAGAACCCCGCTTGTATCCCTGGGGTAGAGTTTTATAACCCTTTTTGCCCCAGGGTTATGAAACTCTGCTCTGAAGCAGGATCAGTACGGCAGTGTTTACAGTGCTAACTCCGGATCGCGGTGATAAACGTGTACAGTGTGAAATGATGCGCTGTTAGAATGTTACAGCTAATCACTTAGCAAAGAGAACCTGAACTGCGCCTCTATAAACGCGTAAAAACGCCTCGGTAGATAGAGTCAGGCGGCAAAACACTGAACATCACAGAAGCGATACCGTAGCGAGAGGGAAATACGTCCCGCTGAAAAATTAACGGAAGTCGGATATCAGCGTACGAATGGACATCTGGTGGAATAGACGACAAACTTAAAAAGAGCAAAAAAAGATGATAAAGCTGTGAAAGATAACAGAACCTGCTGGAGTGCAGAAGCTCAGACCTGAACTGTTTCCTCACTGATAAAAGTGAAAGCGTGAGACGAGTCGTTATTTAAAGTGGTCGCACGCTGGATTTATCCAATCAGGGTTGTTGATACATGAATATGTAAATGAGAAGAAGATTAATCCCGGGTTCAGGAATGTAGAGTGTGAAAGGTCAGATGATGAAGAGTCAGGATTCAGTGATAACCCCAGGGAAAGGAGGAGCAGTGTGAAACCTCCAACTACACAAACCCAGGATTCCCTTTACCCGGGGTTTACTAGGACCCAGGGGAAATATTTCACATGTGAGAAGTCCAGCAAGCCAAGTCTATCTACCAAAACTCTAATAATTTTTAACAAATCTTATTTTCCTCAAATCAATGATGCTTTGAAAAGCAAATGTAAAATCGTTGTCAGAAAGCTATCATATCAGACGCCATTCAACTTTTTCTTCTCCGTTTCATTTAGTTAACAAATAAAAATACATTTTAATCCAGCGTCTTGTGGAACTGTTTGAAGCTTGAGGTTTCCAGCTGCTAAAAATAGAAAGTGCTTTCTGACAGAACGAGAGAGGAGAAAAAAAATGAAGTGTTAATTGACTTTTTCTGGATTCTGTGAAGGGAATGTAAATGAACGAGTAACTTCATGTCTCTGGAAGGGAACGCGGTGAGTTGGGGTGGGTGTTAAATTAGTGAGGAGTTAAACATTTTGACAACGTAACCTTATATAACCGCAGACAGGGCGGTTTGACGAGGCGCTGGAGTTGATTATTTTCCTGTAACAGCACAATGCTGAGGGGTTTTTTGTGTGTTTGAGTGGAAACCTGGTGTATGTTTCATCTTGATTCTTTTGATTCTTTTTGCAGTTTGAATCGACTCTGAATTGATTCGTCTCAGGAAGTGAATCAATATATGTATATATATTTGTGGCTGTTAAACAAAGCCAAAGGACAGAGATCTAGAACTGCAAACATCCCATATGTTTGGAGAAAAAGAAAGAAATGTGATCCACAAAATTAATAATTGAACCTAGTTATTCATAAAAATATTAAATTATTTATTCATCTGTTCTCAGGTGATTCATGTGATTTCTACTCACACTTGCTGAATCTTTTTTCCCTCACTGTGTTTCTAACCAGTTTTTTTTCCAGCCCTATATACCCCCCAAGACAAGGCATTTTTAGATCAAAGATCATTCGGAAAATCTAGATTTAAATAGATATAAATGCTAGTTCATTAAATCGGGAAGTTGATCAGTTCAGAGAGCTGGACATTTTCTGTCAAGTTCGGTCTCTCTATCAAACTCAAAATCCTTCCAGAAGGTTCATAAAATCCAGGGAGCATCCATGCTCACGAAGTTCGACTCTGCAACAAACGGGGGACGGCTCTCCGCCGATGGCGAAGATCAAACCCGGATCTACACCATAAGCTTGATCACCTCAGTAGCAGATCAGACCCAAACGCAGGGATTCAGTACGTTCACTGCTTTTCATTTAACAAAACACACACTGGATGTCATAGTTTTTGAAGCTTCTGAACTCGGGGGAAAAAAAATGGCAGACGAACAGAAGACTTTGTTTACAAACGTAATTAGCTTGTTATTGTTGTTGTAGCTCACAAATAATTAGCATTAGAACTTTTAACGATCCTGCTTGAAGCCCTGTGTTGATGTGATGAGGAAGTTACAACACATGCACACTATGTACTGATTCACTCTACCTAGGGAGCTAGGGATCTGATTGAGACGCAGCCATATTTAATTCAATGCAAAAATCAAATCTAAATATAGAAACGTTAAAATGAAAGCCTGCCATATGAAGGAATACAGAATAAAGGCTGCACTGTACACTGTGATTTTTTTTCTTCACTTTAATCCGTTACACTAATCCAAAGCTTGGCGCTTTTACATCTGTTGTGTAATTTTATCCAGCTAACAGGTGAACTCCAAACCCCGTTATAATTACACACAAACATCACAAAAGCTTTTGTAAAAATCTGTTTTTGCTTTCTGCTGGCAATAACGTGCTTCATACATTATTCCATTAAGCTCCATTAAAGCTGGAAGCCTACTCCTGTATTAATGATGCTTCTTATATAACGAGGAGAAATCAGCCCGTGCCTGGGAAAAGCACAGATCTTCATCCTGATGGAAATTATTTACGCCTTTTTGGACATAAATCACAGGGATGTACAGTAGGCATTAATCCGGGATGTCAGAATTCTGACATGGAAATGCATTATGTTCGCTCTGAAAGCTCACAATCTGCACGGCTACATGACATCACCTAATCCGTCAGGTTTATATATTTATTTCCCGTGTTGCGAGGAGAGGCGGCGCTCGGCGCAGGGCACGGATGAGAGCAGGAAGGCGAAGCTAAACATCTGGCGCTTTGCTCGGGTAAAAAGACAAACAGCACCACGTACTGTGCCTCTTAAAGATCTAAACAGTTTTGTTTATATGTTTAGAAGAGCGAAGCTGGAAGGCTTGTCGCAGGGTTCGCGTGCCGACTGAGAGACGTTCTGGATGCGGCTCTGGCTAACCGACAGCTGCGCGGAGCTGAGAAGTGCAAAGCTCAAGATTTTACTAATTAGTTTGTTTGTTAAATGAACCCGAGCCAGCGACTGTAATAACAGCACAGATTCTGTTTTTATCCACTTTAATGCTGCTGAAAGAAAGTGTGTGTAGCATGACGACAATACAGCTAAACACATCAACCACCATGCATCTATCTATCTATCTATCTATCTATCTATCTATCTATCTATCTATCTATCTATCTATCTATCTATCCATCCATCCATCCATCCATCCAACTATATGTCCATCCATCCATCCAACTATATCCAACTATCTTTCCATCCAAATCTTACCAACCATTTAAGAATCAATCTATCTATCTATCTATCTATCTATCTATCTATCTATCTATCTATCTATCTATCTATCTATCTATCTATCTATCTATCTATCTATCTATCTATCTATCTATCTATCTACCCCCCCCACCATCTATCTATCTCTCCAAAGAACCATCCAACTACATATTTTACTTTACATCCATCCATCCATCTCTCTATATATGTATTCATTCCCAACCATTCACATATCTGTCTGTCTGTCTGTCTATCTATCTATCTATCTATCTATCTATCTATCTATCTATCTATCTATCCATCCATCCATCCATCCATCCACCAATCCATCCATCCATCCAGGTATATAGCACTTGCATCTGCAGTCCTGAAAATACCACATCTATCCTTGTTCAGGAGTCTAAGAGAGCGAATGTGTCCATCATCTCTCTGTACTTCTGTCTCACTGTCAATCAAAGTGCCACCAGCTATCTGTGAGCTGATGTATGTGGAAGAGGGCAGAGAGGTTTCTGTAACTGCCCTGTGATGCAGTGAGAGCCGCAGTTTGAAGCATTGCTTTGGAAGTTCTTGAATGATGAAGCACAGCTAACTTAGAAACTATAAATAGGGATCTTCTAGAGCAGTTAAATAAGGTGCAGTTATAGAAGAACCTCCACAAGGAGAACATAAAAACATAGAAACTCCACATACACACAAAAAAAATAAAATCCCCAACCCTGGAGCTGCGGGGCAAACATCAAGGGTCACACCAAGCTTCCTAACTGCACCTTAGGGTGAAATTAGCAGCCTTGTTGTGGTTAAACTCAGCATCCAGCATCAGCATGTTTCTTTTCTAATCAGAATTTAGGAGAAGAACATTTAGATTCATCTATAGCTCTGCTGCTGATTCGGCTCAAACTGATACAGAAATATAACTCCATCATCAGTGCAGAAGCAACATTAAGTATGCAAACTAGGTCCAAATCGTCCGAGGAAGAATAATCAGGGACCTAAAGCAGAACCTCAGAGGACTACAAATGATTCTTGTTGCTCGATGTAATATTTTTTCCTTAAGATTTCATCTGAACTCAAATTACTTCACTTCGTGTGCCATAAGGACGCTGTAGATCCTACTGAGTGCACTACTGAGTGGACTACTGAGTTCACCCAAAGAAGTAAAAATGTGTGTTCTGAGGCTCAAGATCTGTACAGCAGTTAAAGTATTGGCCCCCTAGACACACACCGGATAATAAGATACGTCTTGTAAAGAACTATCCAACTACAGTATATACCCATCAATCCATCCATTCACCCATCTATCTATCTATCTATCTATCTATCTATCTATCTATCTATCTATCTATCTATCTATCTATCTATCTATCTATCTATCTATCCAAATCTCCTCATCCATCCAGCTACAGTAAATATCTTTCAAACCATACCTCCCCCCAAACCCACCCATCCTTCTATCTATCTATCTATCTATCTATCTATCTATCTATCTATCTATCTATCTATCTATCTATCTATCTATCTATCTATCTATCTATCTATCTATCTATCTATCTATCAAAATCCAACCAATCATCCATCCACCCACATTTTCATCCATCTATCCAACTCAAATGACTTCACTGTTTGTGCTATAATGACACTGTTCATCCTAGCGAGTGGACTACTGAGTGCAGTACTGAGTGGACTACTGAGTGCAGTACTGAGTGGACTACTGAGTGCAGTACTGAGTGGACTACTGAGTGCAGTACTGAGTGGACTACTGAGTGCAGTACTGAGTGGACTACTGAGTGCAGTACTGAGTGGACTACTGAGTGCATTCAGAGAAGGAAAAATCTGTGTTCTGAGGCTCAACATCTGTACAGCAGTTAAAGTATTGGCCCCCTAGACACACACTGGATAATAAGATACGTCTCGTTTTATTTTGGGTACATTTGAAATTTTCCCTCGGTTTTTGTGTCCTGAGTTGTTACATCAGACATGATGCTTTAAGTGAACAAAAACTGACACGTCCAGCGTGCAGATACTTTTAGAACTGGCTTTAGCCTCTGAGCTGCATCTGTGAAAAAGCGCTAGAAGTCACTGATCTATTTTCAAAGATATAATGTTCCTTCTCATCTAGGGAACTTTTCAAGGTAAGTGTCTTGCTTAAGGGCACAGCTGCAGCAGTCAGAGTGAGGAAAGAGCAAAAGAGTTCTTCACGAAAAACAAAAGAGCTTAAACCCGAACAATAAGGTGTTTGTTTTCAGTCGATATATTTACTTCTTACAATTAACGACCATAATCCGCAATTAGCCTAGAGGTCAGCTCTCCTCTTACCTAAAAAGATGTAATTATTTTTAAAGCCAAATGAGATTATGTTGCTGTGTATTTAATTACAACGATAACCCCGGAAATGTCAAAGTCACATTATCTGCCATTGGGATAAGCAATTAAGCTAATGCTGCTAATGTAGTGACATTCTTTATGCTAGTAATGCTACATTGGAAACATAGTTCTCAGCTAGTCAGCTCTGTGAGCTAACTCATTGAGAAGAAGGAGCTAGTGGATTGTTAGCGACACTGCTAGAAATCCCGGAATTCCATTTTACCCTGTACGATCGAATCACAGCGAGGCGGAGAGCGGGAAAGTGGGAAATCGCTCGTCGGCGAGGACACCGATGCGCTTTGACAGAGCTGTCTCGTGCTCCCTCACACCTTTATTTCAGGACATGCTAAGCTAACACCTCAGGTCTAATTCCAGTTTCGGCACCTGTTTTCCCAGCACATAAAGCCTGATGCCACTTGCTCTGACGGACGAGCGTTGTTCGAAGTGATGGACGGGTAATATGACCAGTTTTTCTATGGAGCTTTGCTTCATATCAGACTGTTCTACAGGCAGATATGGCCACATGCTGAAAAATCAGAGGCTACGTGATTGAAGTGAAGAATAAGAAAGGCTACAGTAAAGAGCTGGCGCTCGGAGATCGGCGCCCAGCTGCTGATCTTTTCCACTTTGTTTCTCATTAGGACGTATTGATAGAATCGACTGGGTGGAGCAGGGACATGAGTTATGACTCCGGGCCTGTCACAGCTCGACGTGCTGACATTTCCATGTGCCTGCCTGCACATTTTTCTTTCTATAGACCGGGAGTAAAGGGAGTGTCGCTTTGACGAGCCAACACCACACGTACCGATCCGCGAGAGTCCTGAACGTCTGATTTATGCGCTCTCACTTCCTGTGATTCAGCATATGGCATCAACACAATGAAATTAACGAGGCCAGTGACCGCAAAAAAGAGGGAAGCGGAAAAGAAAAATGGCGCCGCGTCCGTCCCCCTTCGTTCCGCCGGAGCCACATCCTGACTGCGAGCTGTGATGAGTAAAGTCAGTATAATTCATTAAAACGTGCAGTGCTCATTACTGTCTTTTCAGACTTTTGAGAGACTCATTACCTGCATAATAGAAGAGTCCTTATAACACTGAGACCATTCCTCACTGGAAATTAATCATCTCGGCTCAGACAAAAAAGGGGATTCTCTCGTTAAATATTAAAAATCTTCCACACAATGAATTCTGTTCTAATTTCCACCCGCTCCCTGTCCTCGGCGAGATAAAAATAAGCCCACATTATCGTGTGTGTGCAGCATCGGGACAAAAAGGTGGAGAAATACTTACAGTTGACGGTGACTTTCACAGTCCTGGTGTCGGGAGAAGCGATATCGTTCTCAGCGCCGCATTCGTAATCCCCCGCTGCATCCCGGGTTATTCCGCTTATGTTCAGATTTTCTCCACTCTCGAACTTCCTGGCTATGAACCCAAAGAAAAGGAAACATACGTATTAGCGAAAGAACACACGCCATTTCCAGTGAATCTGTGTGAGACGTAGCATTTCCAGTTTGGGAAACCAGCATGGTGCATGTTTGTGTAAATATGTGTAAATGGTTATGAAATCTGAGAAAAAATCACCGTCATTCGTTTGACATCCAGCAGTTTTTACTCTTGTGGGGTTTTTTTTCATCTTCCTTTTTATCACCAGTTCAAAACAATAATATTTCTTCAAACAATAATCTTGTACCTTGCACCAACAAAAATAAACAAAATAGAATAAATTTGAAAAAAAAAAAATCTTACAGAAATTAAATAAATGAATTAAATGAATAAAAAAAAAAAAAAAAAAATATATATATATATATATATTTTATTTTTTATTTTATTCATATATATATATATATACATATATGCAATTATATAAAATAAAAAATAAAATAATAAATAAATGAACAAATAAATAAATAAATAAAATAAATAATAAAAAAATATAAATAAAAATAAATAATATAAATTCATAAATATATATAATTATATAAAATAAAAGATAAGAAAATTAATTAAAACAAATTAAATAAATAAATAAATATAGGAATAGAGGTGGGATTGAGAGAGAGGGTGTGGCTAATTTTTAGGCTCGATTTATATCTGCAATGCTTTATATTTGCAAATTTGAAACAGTTTGCACAAAACAGTTAATTACATTTTTTTTAAAGAAAATTAAGATTATTCTTTGTCACACACTTTCTCAATACTTATAAAACTTGTATAAATTCTTCCTTTGTTCCTTCCTGCCAGCTGACTCCACCCACTTCTGTTCAAATAGCATAAGCTTCATTAGTTTCCTTCGAAGGAAAAGGGGCGGGGCTAATCCACTACTTTTAACTGAGAAACCGTATTTTTTTATTTTTATTTTTGTTTGTTTTGTTTACAAAGTCATGATAATGACACGACCTTACACTTAAAAAATAAATTGAACAATTTATAAAAACGTATAAAAGTCAAAGTTTTGGTAGCAGGTTTGAATTTGTAGCTTTTATTTGTAAAAAAGGATTCGAATAACATTTGTTTTTATTTTGTGAGATTAGAAAGAAACTGTTGCTGTTTTCTTAACAAACCTTACAACCTCTTCCACTCCATTCGTTCAAAAAGCTGGTTATATTTTAAAGCACTAAAACTGGACCAAAAATGAGCACTGGGCATGGCTCATGGCTATGGGCGGAGCTAATTTGGACCAGAAATCAGAAAATCCCTTGTTAGTGAAATCTCTTGCTTGTTTTTCATATCATTAAAATTCAATGATTATTAACATTCTATGATTATTATTCTCTAAGTCTAGAGAGTTTTAAACAAAACACAGCTGCAAATTTCGACAGAAATCTAGCACAAGAAAAGCAACAAGGGTTGCAAATTCTTTAAAATAATGCAGTTCAAGCAGCAACTAGTTGTTTCTTTTTATGCATGTATTTATATCCTCCTTTTACAGACGTGTACTTTGACTCAGCAAAAACCACAAGGAACAAAAGAAAGAAAACAAGCGGATTTGCTAAAAGGAGAGAGAAAGAGAGAGAGAGATAGAGACAGAGAGAGAGTCTGCTTTTGTCCCATTGTCGCGGCATTGTGTCGTAACGTATAGCCGCGGTGTCGTACCGAGCGAACACAATTGTAGAGCTGTCACAAACTTTTAGCTCCGTCGATATTAAGCAGCGCTGACAAACCTCCCAAGAGGAAGAAGTGCACCTTGGATCTGAATAGCAGGTATGACAATGTGATAAAAAAAAAAGACTCTCCGGGCGTGTCATTTGCATACGCGTTTGTGTAGCCGCGCACAAAACAATGACGTCCTTACAGCGAGGCAAACAAACACGACAATTTCACAACTTCAGGGCTATTAAGGAAGGGGCTGAGATGCTCATCTCCCATGACAAGGCGCTATTTTACTTCCATCGCTTTGCAAATGAGTCGAGCCGAAGATAATTTTCCTCCGAAATGCGTTCGAGCGAAGGCGTCCCGGTGTGTGGCGTCACGTCTGCCTCGACACGAGTCAGGGGATACAATGGAATTCCAGACAATGCAAAATGTATGTGAAGATGAGAAAAATAAACCTAACCATTTTAGAAATGTTTTTTTTAACTTATCTTAATTTTTAAAAGAAATTATTGATCATTATTCTGAACATTAATCATTCAGTTCAATTTAATTTTATTTGTCGCAAATCAGCTTCATAGAATTTTTTTTTTTAAATCAGAATAGAAAGGATAAATAAATAAAAAAATGTAAAAAAAATTACAAAATTAAATATTAAATTAAAATTTAATTAAATTAAAATTATTAAATATTAAATTTAAATTAAATTAAAATTAAATAAAATTTGACATTTAAATTTGGGGTTTTTTTCAATAAAAATCTCATAATACAATATTTCTGTGTCTGTGAAAATGTTGATATTCATAAAACAGGCAGATTTGAGCGTATTCAAGAACCTGACTGTATCTACTGTAACTAAAGTCTATCACATCACAGTGCCACTGAATTCTGCACTCTGATTGGGTAATTTCTCCTGTTTTTGTTGTGTCCATGTTGGTCATCAAGTGTCTTTGTCATGTTCCACTCCACAGTGGAGGTTAATATGAAGCTAGCGGTGATATATTCATAGAAAAGTTCCAAAAAAAAATTTCTTTATACTGATTGAAAATCTCCTATAAGTCCATTGTCGTTTGTGTGATGGAACAGAACACCAGTGTACTGGTTAAAATGGTTAATCTGCTTGTTTCTAAGGTTAAAGTTTCTATTTTAGATTTCTATAGATTAATAAGTGTGCAGTTTCTGATTGGAGTTGTTTATTTTACAGTGAGGGAAGGAGTCTCCAGTGTCAGTGGTAACGATACAGCTTGTGAGGAAACACGTGAGTCTCTCTCTGAAACCATATAGTGTGTCATAGTGAGTCCATAATGCATCATAGTGAGACCATAGCATGTCACTGTGTGTCATACTAAAACCATAGTGTGTCAGAGTGAGTCCATAATGTGTCATAGTGAGTCCATAGCGTGTCATTGTGTCATAGTGAGTCCATAGTGTGTCATAGTGAGTCCATAGTGTGTCAGAGTGAGTCCATAATGTGTCAAAGTGTGTCCATAGTGTGTCATACTGAAACCATAGTGTGACATTGTGAGTCCATAATGTGTTATAGTGTGTCATACTAAAACCTTAGTGTGTCACAGTGAGTCCATAATGCATCATAGTGAGTCCATAGAGTGTCATACTGAAACCATAGTGTGACATTGTGAGTCTCTAATGTGTCAGTGTGTCATACTAAAACCATGGTGTGTC
Source organism: Hemibagrus wyckioides (assembly GCF_019097595.1). NCBI lineage: Eukaryota > Metazoa > Chordata > Actinopteri > Siluriformes > Bagridae > Hemibagrus > Hemibagrus wyckioides. Next base: position 2,958,234 of record NC_080720.1, read on the forward strand.
GTAGTGAGTCCATAGTGTATCATAGTGACTCTATATCTGATTGGAGTTGTTTATTTAACATTTAGGGAAGGAGTCTCCAATGTCAGTAGTAACAGTGTAACTTTTATAAGCTTGTTATGAGGAAACACGTAAGTCAGATGTTCCACAACATCAGTCTAACTAGAAACGGATAAATAAAATCCAGTGCTCTTCGCTGTGATGGTCTGGAAATCTCTATAGTGAAAGTTGATTTAGCTTCTGGGTGTAAAAGTAAATCACTCCTGTGGAGATCTGTCAATAATTTCAGATTTCCAGTGAAATATCTCAAAAGCTGCTCTGCATCATTTGTTCTAGCGACGGCTTCGACTACCAGCCGGCACTGTTTAACTCGTCCAGGAGGATCTTTATCTGTGATTAACCGAGTGGATAATTTCTTTACAGAGATTTCACATCACACCATCACTTATCATACTCATTACAGCAAAGGTCAGAATTAGCAGCGATTCCTGACACGTTTAATCAAATGTAGTCCTGGTGTACACGTACGTGAAACGCCCCGGAGGCCATTCTTAAAGACTATTCCGAGACACACACATAAAGCCAGGCGTTATCGTAAACAACGGTGCAATCTGAACCGTGGAAGGAAATGGAATATGCGTCGAATTTACATCTTTACACAGAGTCTCATAGTGAATCCATAGTGTGTCGTAGTGAGTCCATAGTGTGTCGTAGTGAGTCCATATTGTGTCATAGTGAATCCATAGTGTATCATAGTGAGTCCTTACTGTGTCATAGTGAGTCCATAGTGTGTCATTGTGAGTCATACTAAAACCATACTGTGTCATAGTGATTCCACAATGTGTCATAGTGAGTCCATAGCATGTCATAGTGTCATACTGAAATCATAGTGAAACCATAGTGTGTCATAATGAGTCAACCATGTGTCATAGTGTGTCATACTAAAACCATAGTGTGTCATAGTGACGCCATAGTGCGTCATACTAAAACCATAGTGTGTCATAGTGACGCCATAGTGCGTCATACTAAAACCATAGAGTGTCATAGTGAGTCCATAGCATGTCATAGTGAATCCATATTGTGTCATAGTGAGTCCATATTGTGTCATAGTGACTCCATAGTGTGTCATAGTGAGTCCAATCCACAGTGTATCATGCTGAAACCATAGTGTCATAGTGATATGTATATTTTTTGCATAATTTCTTTACAGAAATTTCACATCGCACCATCACTTACCATACTCATTATGGCTAAATATAATGAGTATAATTATGGCATGTCATAGAGTCCATATTGTGTCATAGTGAGTCATACTGAAACCATAGTGTATCATAGTGTGTCATACTAAAACCATAGTCATAGCGTGTCATAGTGAGTCCATATTGTGCCAGTGTGTCATAGTGAGTCCATACTGAAACCATAGTGTATCATAGTGAAACCATAGTGTCATAGTGTGTCATACTAAAACCATAGTGTGTCATAGTGACTCCATAGTGAGTCCATATTGTGCCATAGTGTGTCATACTGAAGCCATAGTGTATCATAGTGTGTCATAGGGAGTCCATATCGTGTCATAGGGAGTCCATATCGTGTCATAGTGAATCCATATTGCGTCATAGTGTGTCATAGTGAAACCATAGTGTGTCAAAATGAGTCAACCATGTGTCATAGTGTGTCATACTAAAACCATAGTGTGTCATAGTGGCTCCATAGTGTGTCAAAGCCTGTCATACTAAAAGCAAAGTGTGTCATAGTGACTCCATAGTGAGTCCATAGCATGTCATAGTGACTCCATAGTGAGTCCATAGCATGTCATACTGAAGCCATAGTGTATCATAGTGAAAACATAGTGTGTCATAGGGAGTCCATATCGTGTCATAGTGAGTCTGTATTGCGTCACAGTGTGTCATAGTGAAACCATAGTGTGTCAAAATGAGTCAACCATGTGTCATAGTGTGTCATACTAAAACCATAGTGTGTCATAGTGACTCCATAGTGAGTCCATAGCATGTCATAGTGAAGCCATAGTGTGTCATAGTGAATCCATGGTGTGTCTTAGTGAGTCCATAGCTTGTCATAGTGACTTTATAGTGTGCCATACTGAGTCATCTTCATAGTGTGTCTTACTGAAAGCATAGAGTCATAGTGACATGTATTTTTTCTTTACAGAGATTTCACATCACACCATCACTTATCATACTCATTACAGCAAAGGTCAGAATTAGCAGCGATTCCTGACACATTCAATCAAATGTAGTCCTGGTGTACACGTACGTGAAACGCCCCGGAGGCCATTCTTAAAGACTATTCCGAGACACACACATAAAGCCAGGCGTTATCGTAAACAATCTTAAGTGCACTCTGAACCGTGCAAGGAAACGAAATATGCGGCGAATTTTTTATTTATTTTTTTTATGCGGAACGCTGCAGCAACATGCCGACCAAATTAGGCAAATCAGAGGAGGTTAATCTGTGATCCCACATTGCTCTGTGTTAAGCGCAGTCACAGTAAGCAATTTCTCACATTGTGTGGAGAGCACACGGCGTGTTTCCTTCAGGTCTGCCTGCTGCTGATAGGACGAGTGCAGCTGGAGAATACATTACAGAGCGAGGCGACGGCGCTCTCTCCATTTCCACAGTTAACCCCTGAGAGAATACAGCAGCACACGACTAAAAGGTGCATGAGTGTTTCCTGTGGGTATTCAACGAGCTGGCAGCTATGAATTATCCCACACACACACCCCCTCCCCACATACACACACACACACACACACACACACCAATTTGCTTTCTCTTAATACCGTCTCTCCCACTAAGCCTGCTAACTTTTCAGTTTGGCTCTGCACTTTACAGATTAAGCGTCAACTGTGCCTCAGTGTGAGATGGCGATTGTGTTGAAAGCACAATTCAGAAGAGGGGGAAAAAGCGATTTTGTTCCCGAGTTACTGATTTAAATGTCGGCACGAACGTCCGTGAAATCACAGGCCACACAAAAAAAGAAGAAGAATAAAAAGAACGATATGCAAATTTAGCTTATAAACAGAAAAATCAGACTGGAGTTGATTAAATAAAAAGTACTACTAAATATGGCGTTAAACTTTAACGTTACATTGTGAAGTGTTATTAGTTCAGTAAAAATTATAATTATTTGGCTCCAGAGATCACAAGTAGATTCAAATTCTGGCAACTGCACTCAGACTAGTGAGAGAGAGAGAGAGAGAGAGAGAGAGAGAGAATATGGCTGTGCTCTCTGTGTGGGAGGAGCCTATACTCTCTCCCCTGTCAATAACAGAGACTTTATCCAATCGTGTGGGTTTTCATATCAGCCCACGAGCAGCGCTGTTAATTCGGCATCCAGCTCCGTCCCTTTCAGCAGTAATAAATGACTCCATCTTGCACTGCATCTATTCTGGTTTTAGGTTTTTTTTTGTTTTATTTTTTTCTGAAAGGACAGCAGCTTGTTTTTTTTTCCACACAGAAGAATTATCTCCACCATGACACAATGGAGTCACTATGACAGACTATGAAATCACTATGACACACTACAGACTCACTATGAAATCACTATGACACATTATGGTTTCAGTATGACACACTATGATACAATATGACACATTATGTAGTCACTGACACACTGTGGACTCAGTATGACACATTATGGAGTCACAATGACACACTATGGACTGACTTAGGACACGCTATTGGGTCACTATGACACACAGTGGTTTCACTATGACAGTATGGAGTCACTATGACACACAGTGGTTTCACTATGACATGCTGTGGAACCACTATGACAGACTATGAGCTCACTACGACACTATAGAGTCACTATGACACACTATGGACTCACAATGACATACTATAGGCTCATTATGACACACTATGGACTCACTATGACACACTTTGGTTTCAGTATGACACACTAGGGAGCCACTATGACACACTATAGCGTCACTATGACACACTATGGACTCAATATGACACACTATGGTTTCAGTATGACACACTAAGGAGCCACTATGACACACTATAGAGTCACTATGACACCATGGACTCAATATGACACACTATGGTTTCAGTATGACACACTAAGGAGCCACTATGACACACTATAGAGTCACTATGACACCATGGACTCAATATGACACACTATGGTTTCAGTATGACACACTAAGGAGCCACTATGACACACTATAGAGTCACTATGACACTATGGACTCACTATTCAATTCAATTCAATTCAATTCTATTTGTATAGCGCTTTTAACAAAGAGCATTGTCTCAAAGCAGCTTTACATGAGAAACAGCATAACACTATGACACCATGGACTCAATATGACACACTATGGTTTCAGTATGACACACTAGGGAGCCACTATGACACACTATAGAGTCACTATGACACTATGAACTCACTATGACATTATGGACACACTATGGTTTTTATTATGGTAAAAATATGTATCGTGCTGTCTAGTTTATAAACGCTGTCCTGTGTATTTATTGTATCCTTTTGCATTCATCTTACACTGGTGTGTATTTGCACATTATGTCCATCTTGTGTATCGTGACACGACATTGTTATGTGTTGTATCACCAATGTAACGTCATTTCACCCCAACGTACAGGTTATAGGAACGACACTGGAAAGACAGAGGCTGTTGACTTTAGTCACCCCCGAAGTTTTAAAACCTAATCAAAGCTGATGAACGACGACTCGAAATCAAATCCCAGGGTCACACTTCTGTCTTCTCCAAAGCTGTAAATCACAATAGAAGTGGCTCATGGAAAGCTTTACTGGTCAGGAAGCGTAGGCAGAACGACATGGCTGTAAATGACCTTTCACACGGACCATCGCCAAACCTCTCTAGTGGAAAAAGTGTCTCGAAATATTAAAAAAAGAAAAAAGATGAGTACTTCTTCCCATTGTGAAATGCATTTTGCTTTTTAGTGGGGAAAAAAAAGGTCACGTCGGTCCTGAAGTGATGGCTTTTTCTCTTTTTTACGGTGATGGAGGGAAAAAAAGATGTCAGTCTTTAAAACGAAATTTCATCTAGACAGAAATCAAGAGGAGGGGCGGGAACAGAGCCAGAGAAATATTTATATATGGTTATAAGGTCAGTGAAATCGAAATTGTTTTTTGTTTTTTTATGTTATAATCAACATTCAGTTCAGTTTTCTGTTCAGTAAAAAGAGAAATATGAGGAGCGGGTATAAAAACGTCACCTTTCATTCGTGGAGGTTTACCACACGCACCTCGGCGATCTTCTCCAGCGATTTTAAATGAGCTAAAGTACGGGATTTGAGCCTGAATAACACCCAAAGCTTTAATAAACATCACCTGGGTTGAGCCTGTGACCTGCGAAAATCACCGCTGTCCAATTTCCAGACACTTTGCCCAAGCGTCACAATAGGCAATTTCACATGCTGTTTGTTTTGGGCTTGTTTCAGGCGTCTGCTTTTCAACAAGTGATATTTATGCTCAATTGGATTGAAATCAACTTGACCAGTGTAAGAGTGGCCACTTTCTCCCCTGATGAACTCTTTAGTCGCACTGGCAAAGTGTTTCTGCCGGTTTTATTGCGGTGAGGAGGAGAGACGGGCGAGTCTGGGGAGTGTTTTGCTGAGAGCAGAGAGATTTTGGACTGCTTCTTGTTGTTACTGTCATCCTTGTTGTCGTCGCCATCATGACACCAATGTGCGCTTTCTGACTCTTTCTTCTGGCTCACTCGTTATTTACTCGACTAAACAGGATAAAGCGCTGCAGTAATTCACAGGGCTGTAAACTACAGACGCAGCAATGGTAAAAAAATAAAATAATTGGGTCTCTGATGCATCCCGATTCTCTTCGATGATTCTGTATTGATGCACAAACATCATTATCAGACTCTTACACAGGCGTTTGCTTTGTTATTCACTCAATTATAAATGCCACGGGTTAGCACTGTCAAATTCCCTTAAAGCCGATTTCCTATTTTAATTACTTAGACCATTTAGTAATCACATGCATTTGAATATTAATGAGGTCATACTTTTATTCTCACAGGCAGAGTGGAACGCTATGTCACTGTTATGACACATTAAGGTAATATTATGCCGGACAATGGACTTAATATGACACGCAATGGATTCACAATAACACACTATGGACTCACTATGACACACTATGGACTAACTGTGACACACTATGGATTAACAGGGACACACTATGGACTAACTGTGACATACTATGGACTCACTATGACACACTATGGACTAACTGTGACATACTATGGACTCACTATGACACTCTATGGACTAACTGGGACACACTATGGACTCACTATGACACACTATGCACTCACTATGACACTACTGACTAACTGGGACACACTGTGGACTCACTATGACACACTATGGACTCTCTCTGACACCCTATGGACTAACTGGGACACACTATGGACTCACTATGACACACTATGCACTCACTATGACACTACTGACTAACTGCGACACACTGTGGACTCACTATGACACACTATGGACTCTCTATGACACCCTATGGACTAACTGCGACACACTGTGGACTCACTATGACACACTATGGACTAACTGGGACACACTATGGACTCACTATGACACACTATGCACTCACTATGACACTACTGACTAACTGGGACACACTGTGGACTCACTATGACACACTATGCACTCACTATGACACTACTGACTAACTGGGACACACTGTGGACTCACTATGACACACTATGGACTCTCTATGACACCCTATGGACTAACTGGGACACACTATGGACTCACTATGACACACTATGCACTCACTATGACACTACTGACTAACTGCGACACACTGTGGACTCACTATGACACACTATGGACTCTCTATGACACCCTATGGACTAACTGCGACACACTGTGGACTCACTATGACACACTATGGACTAACTGGGACACACTATGGACTCACTATGACACACTATGCACTCACTATGACACACTATGGACTAACTGTGACACACTATGGACTCACTATGACACATTATGGACTAACACACATGTGATACCCCATTTATGAACCAGCAGGTTCAGTATGATGCACCGTGAGTTTGCTATGACACACTACGCTTTCACTATGTTCCTTTGGATTAACTATGACACACTATGAACTCCTTATAGCACTGTGGATTCAAACTGTAACAAAAACACAGCTACTTATCTGGAACATGATTCACAAACGTCCTAGAATTGAGTTAAAGAGGAATAAAACAGGTGAAGTCAAGCTGCTAGAGGAAACACCTCCCTCTGTAGTCAATTATTATTCTCATAACAGCGTGTCCCATCAATGTTTTATTCATTTCCTGAAAACCCCTGAAACAGTGAATGACGTCTTATTCCAGATGTGTGAAGGGAATTTTCTCAGACTCAGAGTGCATGTTTTGTGGTTGTCACTTGATGAGGTTTTATAACTTCTATTGTTAGAAGGTGCTGTAGTTCCTCGTCCTGACATGTTCACAGAGCACGGTTCGCTCTCTGCACTCCTTTCATCATTAATCGTGACGTACGTCCAGATCGCTGTCACTTCCTGTCTCCTGCTAATCAGCGTGACAGGCTACACCAGGCTTATTTATTTTAATGAGTAAACGAGCATGCGGTAGAACTGACACCTGATGCTAACATCGTTAGCAATGCATGGCTAGTTGTTTTTTTTTTTTTTTTAACTTTACATTTGAACTACAAGCACCAAAAAAATCAAAACGACTTTAGTCTTTAATCCATTGGAAGATTTTTCCAGCGCACCCAAGCGTCCTCTGTTCCACTTTCAGCCCCAGCGCTACATCAGTTCACGGATAATGTTTTCACAGATAATATAGTGACATTTCATGTTGATCTTTTATTATTATTATTTTTGATTCACACTCGATCCGTGTACAAGCTCCCAATGTCGAACCTGTACAGCGAAAGAACCCCCGTTTTCACTAAACGCAGCTTTTTATGACTCACCGAAGCTTTTCGTAACAAGAGGAATTCAATAGCAGAAAGGTGCTAGAGGAGGAAAATGACAGGCAGAAGATAAGTGAAGCCTTCAATTATCAGATAAGTGCAACATGCATCTTCATAAAATCCAGGAACGCTGAAAATTGCTGCTGTGCCAGACAATTTGCACACGAGTCTGGTAAAGTGCATACGTCTTTTTTTCAGTGACGGGACGAGAAAGTCAAGATGAGCTTAATGCACAATCTCTCCAGGGGCTTTTTATTATATATATTTTAGACGCAACACGGCGCTATGTACGTGTCATATTTTGAGAATGTCACAGCCATAAATAAAGGATAATACGGTATTTCAGGGGACAAGGATTAAAAACCAGCACCTGTAAACTGGCATTGGAGAGTTATAATTTAGGATTTAAGTGTGATTACGGTCACTTGTTTTTGTTTGTTTGTTTGTTTTTGACAGGTTTACGTGTATACTCTTCTCTCGTGTATCTACACACCTGTACTTACAGACTTAGACTGCTTTCACACTTGGTGTTTTTATTTTTTTGGGCCTTTGCTGATATACACACTGTATTACACACATCATTCACACTGGAAACATAACTACACACCAGTCCTAGCTAAATAACTAGACTAGCATGCTCTCTAGAGTAGATTTATTATTTCCAGAAATAAGGACTGGTGTAAGACTGACACTGGAGATGAGGAAGTTGTTTGAGTTATGTAAATTAAAGCTGTATTTAAAGCAGTTTGCATATAATCAATCTGACAGATCTGAAGATGCAACTTCCAAATGTTTTTTTTTTTTTTTTTTGTAGTTTACTGGAATTTTTCCCAAATGTCCAGCTGAAGATCAGTGAAGTGCATCTGTCCAATTTTCACTGGTATTTGTTTTTTCATATTTCTAAAGTTTGTAGTCATATTTCACAAATGTTGAATAAAAAAGGTTCAGTGAATATTATGTTAACAAATTTAAAAGAAATAGTAGGTTGACAACTCGAGGGAGGGAGGGAGGGATAGATGGATGGATGGATGGATGGAAGGATGGGTGATTGGATGAATGGATGATTGGGTGGATGGATTAATGGATGGATGCATGGATGGATGGATGGATGGATTAATGGATGGATGGATTAATGGATGGATGCAAGGATTAATAGATGGATTAAGGGATGGATGGATGGAAGGATGGGTGGATGGATGCATGGATGGATTGATGGATGGATGGATGGATGATTGAGTGGATGGATTAATGGATGGATGGATTAATGGAGGGCTGCATGGATTAACAGATGGATTAAGGGATGGATGGATAGATGGTTGGGTGGAAGGTTGGGTGATTGGATGAATGAATGGATAGATGAAAGGATGGATGGATGATTGAGTGGATGGATGGATGGATGGGCAGATGGATGGATGGATGGAAGGAAGGAAGGAAGGAAGGAAGGAAGGAAGGAAGGACACATGGCTGTTCTTTGTTGATCCTTAAAGGTATAGAGCATGTTGTACATCTCCTCACATTGGCTCATTAAGAAGACTCAATTCTTCCAGCATCACTTTCACCTCCATGTTTGTTTTTATCTGTTTGTCTACAAACTTAGTCTGAAGGTTAAGATACAATTTTAGGAGCTTAAAAAAAAGTCTTTCTGCTGATTTGAACAGGATTACACAAAAAAACCCTCTCTCTGACTCTCGGAATATCTGTAAAATCAAGCTTACATTCTTTATGATAATGAGCTGAATAATAAGTGAGGGGTTTAGTGAGTTAAGATCTGGTGCAAAGAATTTTTTATGGAAATCTATGGTATGATGTGATCCACATGTGAATGGATCAGAACAGCTGGATTGAGTCTTATCAGATAACCTACGGATTTACCTGAGTCTTTATTGGAACTGGAAAAAATGATCAGGATTAGAAACCACTACGGGTTGGTCAATGTTCAGATCAGAATGACTTTGTGTCACGGTTGTTGGTGTTAGACGGGTTGGTTTGTTTTTTTTTTTAGAATCTGTTGATCTGGAATTTTCATCCTCAAACATTCCAACAGAGAGTGGTGCAAAAAACAAAAAACATCCAGTGAAGATGGATGACTGGTTCAAGCTGACAGGAAGGCTACAGTAACTCAAATAAACACTCTCTATAACTGTACTAAGCAGAAAAGCATCTCAATACATCACAGGCTCTGTGTTGTTGCCCCAACCCCGCCAAGCTGCCACCACTGGGCACCTGAGCGTCCGGCATCATGGCTGACCCTGTGCTCTGACCCCAACCCCCAAGGATGGGATATGAGAAGAAAGAATCTCACTGTGCTGTAATGTATATGTGACATGTATATGTGCTTCGTAACTTAACTTAGCTGTGCAAAAGCAGAAGATCTGTGGTCAGTATGATCTTATTAATTTCTCTTCATTCTGATGTTTGATGTGAAAATGACCCGAAGCTCTTGACCTCTATGTGCTGGACCGAATGAATCGATCTGCTGCCTCCTGATTGGCTGAGGTCCTGTAGCTCACCTGAAGGGCTGATGTGTCTCCAGGTGATCTTCGGCTCTGGTTTCCCGCTGGCTAAACAGAAGAGTGAAATATCGCCGCCTTCGTTTACCGTGACGTCCGGCGAGATGTCGTATATTTTGGGAGGAACTGAAAGAAAACAAAGAAACACGTATCAATTTGGAGATTTATAAAGTCGTAAACAATCGCCTGAATTCTGCATCGTTTTGCTTTTCTGCATAAATTAAGCTAATGGTGTGTTAAAAGTCTAGAGAAATGATGTATTGATGCCAGATTCATTTCCAGCAATGAGGAGAATCAAGAAAATGACACACTACTAATATCCTGGGGTGTGGAGAAAGACGCAGCTCTCATCTGCAGAGTCTGAACACACTCTTTAACTGATTCTGAACTGATGCTAGCGCCTTAATGTTACTTAATGTTTTGCTAAGCGTCAGCTCGTAATTTGCATAATTAATTTGGCAAATAAATTAAAAACATCCTGTATTTTTTTTTAATTATGAGATTTCCTAAAAGCCAGACATTTGATTAATATAAATATTAAAATGAATATAAGCCACATAAACTTTTATTTATAACACGATATGGACAAAAGTATGTGCACCCCTGATCATCACACCTATATGTGAATGCTGAACATCTAAGTCCACGTTTATTCTCCTTTCTGTGCTCTTATAATGTGCTCTTCTCTTCTCCTTTCCTCTCCTCTCCTCTCCTCTCCTCTCCTCTCTTCTCTTCTCTTCTCTTCTCCTCTCCTTTCTTCTCTTCGTCTTTCTTTTCTTCTCCTCTCCTTTCTTCTCTTCTTTTCTCCTGTCTTCTCTTCTCTTCTAATTTCTCTTCACTTCTCTTGTTTTCTTTTCTTTTTTCCTTCTCTTCTCTTCTCTTCTCTTCTCTACTTCATTCTCTTCTCTTCTCTTTTCATTTCTTCTCTTCTCCTCTCCACTCCACTCTCCTCTCTTCTCCTTTCCTCTCCTCTCCTCTCCTCTCTTCTCTTCTCTTTTCTCCTCTCCTCTCCTCTCCACTCCCCTCTCCTCTTCTCATCTCTTCTCCTCTCCTCACATCTCTTCTCTTCTCCTCTCCTCTCTTCGCTTCTCCTCTCTTGTTTTTTTTTCTTTGAAGTCACCTTTAAATATGTATTTGTGTAAATAATAATGTGTTCTTCCCTTTGTGTTACCATGATCTGTTACACTAATGTTTACAATAATAACTCAACAGGTAGTCATGCTAGCAATCAGCTAATTTCAGAATTCTTGTTAGCATTAAACACCAGTGTACCACATTTACTACCTCATATACACAAATAAAACAGAACCAGTTACACAATTACGACATAAATTAAACATATTAGAAACAGAAACAGCCTTTATTTGTCACATATACATTACAGAACAGTGAAATGCTTTCTTCGCATATCCCATCCTTGAAGGTTGGGGTCAGAGCGCAGGGTCAGCCATGATACGGCGCCCCTGGAGCAGAGAGGGTTAAGGGCCTTGCTCAAGGGCCCAACAGTGGCAACTTGGCGGTGCTGGGGCTTGAACCCCTGATCTTCCGGTCAACGACCCAGAGCCTTAACCACTTGAGCCAACACTGCCCCATTATACATAAAACAATGTCTTTTTTCAGTGTAAAGTTATTCTTGTGAAGTTTCCATGAAACAAGTTAGCTCCATCCATAAACTCTTCCAGCTTTCCACCAATCAGAATGCAGATCAGAACTCGACAGTGCCGCAAGTTTGCAATAACTTTTTAAAATCATAAACGAAAGCAATTTCACGAGAGCAGTAATGAAGACTTCACTGAATGAGAAGATTCCCAGCTTATTAACTCTATATTCACACAGATTTTATCGCAGTTCATTTCCTAGGCAGATTAGGATCGCTTGCGACCAAAGAGTGGATCCTGTTTTTATTTCAGAATCAGTGTGATGCTAAACCAGATAGCAGATTCTAGCAGTTTGTTTAGAGATGTTTACTGGAAAATCTCGGCAATATCTGTAAAGTTTCTCGTCACTTGTCTACGAGAATCATATAATAAACATCTTATGAATATCTAATGAATGTGTAATGAATGTCTAATACTCCCCACCAGTGTAGCATCCTGCAGCACGGCTTTGA